>NW_023416368.1:86059478-86311978 GCF_014108235.1 Myotis myotis
ACGAGAATCAACCGATGAATGCATCCATGAGTAGAACAACAATCAATGTTCCTCTTGCTCTCTCCTTTCCTCTCTCTCTAAAATCAATTAAAAAAAAAAAAAAAAAAAAGGCCCTGCCTTAATCAGAGTCTGATGGGCTCCCCATCCCAATCCCCTGAGGGATTTCTGCTTCCTTAAGTCTGTGCCCAGGGGCAGTTCCCAGCTCCCTTAGACCAATGTCCTGGAGTTTGGAGATTCATCCACATCCTACTGGGGATACTGAGTCCCCTTATTGGGTGCTCTGGGGTCCCACACTGGCACCCCAGAGGGAGTTTAGAGCTCCCCAAAACCCTGGTGGGGATATTCAGGCTCCCCATGCAGGGGCCTAGGGGCAGTTTCAAGGTCTATCTAGATCTCCACCCAGACCCTGGGGCTCCCCAAGCACCCAGACCCTGGGGGTCCCCCAAGCACAGGGCCCTCTCCAGGAGGGGCAGTGACTTACCACAGTCTGGTTGCAAGTAGCAGCTTGGGCCTGGACCTGGGTCAGCTCCTGCTCCAGGAGGTGGTTGATGTTTCTACATTCCTGCTCAGCCAGGAGGCCATCCTTGCAAGCTGGGCTATTGGCCTTGGCAGCCAAAACGCCTACTGCCACAGACAGACTGACCACCAGTAGGCCCAGCAGGATACCCACCCACACTGGCAGCTTGCGGTCCCCCAGGTTCTTTGGGAACTCATCTGTGGGCAGTTGGGAGTAGCGGTAAGAAGTGGGTGCCATTCAGAGGGATGCAGAGAAGCCTGGAAGGGAGTCAGGAAAGGAAGCTGGAACTTCGTACTTGCTGGAGCTGCCCCCTTATTAGCATGGGATCTATGCTGACAACTGAAAAGGTCCAAAACCGGGCACCTGCAGGAGGAGGACAGTTTAGCTTTCACTTTCCTTTTCCAGAAATGAGGTGTGTCATTCCTTCCAAATTATGGGCTTGGCCCTTCTGGGCTGGGTGCTGGCCCATGAGCTCTTGTGGGAGAGGACACCCCATCGTAAGTCCCTGCCCTTCTCCTGTGTTCCTGAAGGTGACAGCTGCAGTGACAGAAAGCCTAGGACATGCCAGGCTCCTGTTCCTGTGGACTGTGACCTGAGAGGCAGAGCATCATTGGTCCAGTGCTGGGGTCCAACCCCAGCAGGTCCCAGGTTCCCAAAGGTGTAGACGGAGTCGGCGAAGAAGGAATGACACGGAGACAGCGTTCAGTTGATCAGCAGCCTAGCCAGGATCTCTAGCCAGGATCTCCAACCAAGTTCTGTTCAGGATCTCCAGCGAAGTTCTGGTCTGGATCTCCAGCCAGGTTCTGCGTCCATGTTCTGTTACTAGGTTCTCCAGCCAGGTTCTCCAGGTTCTCCAGCCAGGTTCAGTCACCAGGTTCTAGTCAGGTTCTCTTGCCATGTTCTATCCAGGTTCTGTAGCCAGGTTCTGTCTCTAGGTTCTTCAGCCAGGTTCTCTTGCTAGGTTCTGTCTCTAGGTTCTGTCTCCAGTTTCTGTGTCCTGTTGTCTTGTTACATCTGTATTTATACCAGTTGATTCCAATCCTATCAATCTCTATTCCAAAAGTTAGTGCGTTTCTTATCTCCATTCCAGGGAGTAAAGATTATGTAGCTTAAGCATGATTGTTCGTAGTTAAAGTGATTAATTGCCCGCCTGGCACTTAGTTAAGGGGTTTTATTCCCTCCCTAACTTCAGGGGAAAATCCCTCCCTGGGGAAACAACCTTTCTCGGAGAGGTGACCTTGGTTAAAACACATAGTGCCAAGAAGGTGAGCAAACATATTAAGAACAGTATGCCATATATGCCAGGTCCCTTGAAACAGCAAGGATGGACTGGCTCCCGGCAAATTCCCCCTTTTTTATTTTTTAAAAGCAGACATTAAAAAGAAAAACCCCAAATGCTCTCTTGGATCCATTTTAAGAGTAGGATTGGCGCTTTCCGCTATTACCTGAGTCCTGATCTATCACCCCAGGGAGAGCTTGCCAATCCTGCACTTTCCCGGGGTGGAAAGGCTGCAGTGGGGTTAAGGATAAGGCTTCTTGGGCCTACCTCCTCCCATGCCTTTACATTTACCTTTCCTTCCTCAAAAAAGCATGGACATACTTCTTGTATAAAATGTTCTGTCTGACTGGGAGTAACCTTAATTCCTCTGCTAGCAAGCATATGTGTTAAAAGATCATTACAGAGTCTTTTTTCTTTAGACTCAGTATGGCACATCTTCTTAATCTAAAGATTAATACAGAGTCTTCTTTCTTTGGACTCAGTATGGCACATCTTCTCAATCTAAGTTCTGTACTATCCACCTTCTTACCCTACTTATCCACTATAGGGGGGTCTGCAGCACCCTGGTGGAGTCCAATCAGTCCTGAGTGTGGGGGTTCTCAATCGGGGGGGGCTTACCTAGGGGAATCCTGTTCCAGGGGTTCCCAAAGGTGTGGACGGTGTCAGCGAAGACTATCCACCCTCTTCCTACGGTGGAGTCCTATCCATCCCGAGTGCGGGGCACTTACCTAGGAGTCCCTGTTCGGGCGCCAGATGCTGGGGTCCAACCCCAGCAGGTCCAGGGGTTCCCAAAGGTGTAGACGGAGTCAGCGGAGAAGGAATGGCATGGAGACAGCGTTCAGTTGATCAGCAGCCTAGACGGGATCTCTAGCCAGGATCTCCAGCGAAGTTCTGGTCTGGATCTCCGGCCAGGTTCTGTGTCCATGTTCTCTTGCTAGGTTCTCCAGCCAGGTTCTCCAGGTTCTCCAGCCAGGTTCTGTAGCCATGTTCCCTCTCTAGGTTCTCCAGCCAGGTTCTGTCCAGGTTCTCCAGCCAGATTCTCTCGCTAGGTTCAGTCTCTAGGCTCTGTGGCCAGTTTCTGCCATGGATCTTTTGCCATGTTCTCTCGCTAGGTTCTGTCTCTAGGTTCTGTCTCCAATTTCTGTGTCCTGTTGTCTTGTTACATCTGTATTTATACCAGTTGATTCCAATCCTATCAATCTCTATTCCAAAGGTTAGGGCGTTTCTCCATTCCAGGGAGTAAAGATTATGTAGCTTAAGCATGATTGTTCGTAGTTAAAGTGATTAATTACCCGACTAGCACTTAGTTAAGGGGTTTTATTCCCTCCCTAACTTCAGGGGAAAATCCCTCCCTGGGGAAACAACCTTTCTCAGAGAGGTGACCTTGGATAAAACACAGTGCCAAGAAGGTGAGCAAACATATTAAGAACAGTATGCCATATATGCCAGGTCCCTTGAAACAGCAAGGATGTACCGGCTCCCGGCAGTCCAGTCCCCAGCTGGGGAAACTGAGGCTGAGAGGTGAGTGGTGGACTGGGAGTGGGCAGATCTGGGGTCTCACCCAAGAGGCTGGCTTTACTGTCACTCTCCATAGTGACCCAGCAGGAGCTCACTTAGTATCCCTGCTGCTGTCTCAGAGGGGACCCTTGGGGCCATGGAAGGTGTCGGAGGAGGAATATCCTTCTGCCTTGACCACCTAAAGCAGCGGTTCTCAACCTGTGGGGCCCGACCCTTTGGGGGTCGAATGACCCTTTCACAGGGGTCGCCTAAGACCATCAGAAAATACATATAGTTTTTGTGATTAATCACTATGCTTTACTTATGTTCAATTTGTAACAATGAAACTGGGAGGTCACCACAACATGAGGAACTGAATTAAAGGGTCTCAGCATTAGGAAGGTTGAGAACCACTGGCTTAAAGCCACTCCACAGCCACAGGACCAGGGTGGGAGGGTTTTGCTGAAGAGCCACCAAGGAGCTGTGCATCCCATGAGCAGGAGCCGCTCCCAGACCAGGAGCCCAGGTGCGAGGACGCAGCCCTGGGGGAGAGGACTTCTCTGAGCTGCGCTGTGCCAGCCTCCAAACTTTAGGGCCAACTCCAGACCAGCACTGCGGGTCAGAGGCCAAGGCTGTGTGCGAACAGCCCTGCCGCCCTGTGGGACGCTGGGCAAGCAATGTCCCCTCTGCCTCAGTCTCCATGGAGCTGTAAAATGGGGGTGATGATAACAGTAACATTGTCGTGCCCCCCTACATGATGCACCCAAGGCAAGTGCCTTCCTCACCTCGCACTAGTCCTGGCCCTGCAAACAGAAAGCTGTGGGTTTTCCCTATAAATCGGTTTTGCCACCATTTTTCTGGGTTTCCCTCAGGTTAAGGTCCAACCACTTGTGACAAAGTCTGATTGGCAGCGAAGGGGCAGAATCTCAGGGGAAGTGATGAGAGTGAAGCGGCGGGTGTTGTGACCTTTGATGAGGAAGTTGAAGACGCTCCCATGCCATTGGACCCCTTAGTACCAGGAAGAGCAAAGCACAGCCTGGGGATGAAAAACACGTTTTCCTTCCACCTTTCTAAATGCTTCTGGCTAGACTAATAATCAAATTAACACCGGAAGGGTTAACAGGAGCAAACAGCCCGCTTTGTTGCACATGACATATTTATTACACATGACAGCTTTATTACATACGAGGGGCCTGGTGCACAATATCCGTGCACTCAGGGGGGAGGGAGGGGCCCCTCAGCCCAGACTGCACACCCTCTCCAATCTGGGACATTCCTTTCACAATCCAGGACTGTTGACTCCTAACCGCTAGCCTGCCTGCCTGATTGCTCCTAATCACTTCTGCCTGCCAGCCTGATCAACCTCTAACTACTCCCCTGCCCGCCTGATCAATGCCTAACTGTTCCCCTGCTGGCCCAATTGCCCCTAACAGCCTGATCGCTCCCTACTGCCCTCCCCGGCCAGCTCGGTCACCCCCAACGGTCCTCCCCTGTAGGCCTGGTTGCCAACAACAGCCTTACCCTGCAGGCTGTGCCGCCCCATCCTGCCCTCCCCTGCTGGCCTGGTCCCCCCCAAATGGCTCTCCCCTGCAGGCCTGGTCGCCTCCAACTGCCCTCCCCTGCAGGCCATCTTGTGGCCACATGGGGGCGGCCATAATGTGTGTTGGAGTGCTGGTCAATTTGCATACTGGTTATAACTAATTACCATATCCAGTCATGACTGTGAGGGTGTCGTGACCAATTTGCATATTACCCTCTTATCAGTATACGTTCATATTGTGCCATGAGAACCCCAGGGCAGACTGGGCATTTGAGGCACAGGTGCCACCCAGAGCTAAAGGGAGGGGGAGTTGTGGTTAGATTGCCGGCCGAATGGGAGAGAGCATCTGTGGGGCCAGGTTGTTATCTTTCCAAGATGACAGGAAACTCTCAGAAAAGGAGCCTGGACTGCATTCTGAGGTTAAGCCCCATGTCCCAGGGCGGACAGCTCTCAGTCAGGTGAGAATGTGCCTAATGAGAAGGGAACAGTCATAGTTAACAGACAGGGTTAATAGGACAACATAGCTGGTCCCCACTGTTCTATTTCTGCCCCACAGCTCCTCACTGAGGTTCCTCTCGCTCCAGCACCCAGCCCCCTCCCCGCAGGCAGGCCACCACCCCAGACCCTGACTGTCCCTAACTCCTCCCATTACTCTCCAGCCCCCTCCTCACCTGCAGGCACGCATCCTGGGACAACAGACCAGCAGAGCCAGGAGGATCAGGGACAGGAGCACAGGGGCGGCCTCCGAAAGACTGAGGCAGATCCCGGAGTCGGGGGAACCCTTGGCAGAGACCAAGGCCACATTCTCTTTTCTGAGGAGGAGATGGGGACAACTCAGGAGGCTGCCAGGTCTGGCTGCACTGGTGCTGGGCTGGAAGCCCCTCCAAATCTCTTCTCCTTCCTCACCAGGTCACTGGGCAGGGGAGTGGCCGGTTGCCACCCAGAGTTGGGTGACTGGAGGGACAAGGCTGGGTTCCAACTTTGTCCCCAGGGCAATGGGAATTTTCAGAGCCAAAGGGGATCCTAGGTCTTGGGGTTGGAAGGAGGAAGGGGCGTGGCCTGGGGTGGGTGAGTGTCCTGACCTTAGTTGCTCCAGATCCGCGGATTTCTCCTGCAGCTCCGCGGATTTCTCCTCCAGATCCGCGGATTTCCTCTCCAGATCCGCGGATTTCCTCTCCAGATCCGCGGATTTCTTCTCCAGATCCGCGGATTTCTTCTCCAGATCCGCGGATTTCTCCTCCAGCTCCGCGGATTTCTTCTCCAGATCCGCGGATTTCTTCTCCAGATCCGCGGATTTCTCCTCCAGATCCGCGGATTTCCTCTCCAGATCCGCGGATTTCCTCTCCAGATCCGCGGATTTCCTCTCCAGATCCGCGGATTTCTCCTCCAGATCCGCGGATTTCTTCTCCAGCTCCTCGGATTTCTTCTCCAGCTCTGCGGATTTCTTCTCCAGATCTGCGGATTTCTCGTCCAACCCCGCGGATTTCTCCTGCAGCGACTGATTCAATGTCTTGATCTCCTCTAAGGAGGGACAGAGAGAGTGTCCGCGCCGAGGCCACGCCCCCAACTGGCCCCACCCCCGGACAGGACCCCCCTCTAGCCCGCTTCCATTGGAGTGAGTGCACCTTGGAAGTCTGGCTTGCCCGACGTTCTACTTCCCCTGGCTTTGGTCCTGTCCCTCTCGCTGGACCCCAACCCTGAGGCCCTCCCCTCCCTCCTCTTCAATACCTGACCTGCTCCTGCAAACTCCCTGACTGCAACCGGGGCCTGTGCTTTCCTCACCTTGAAGCTTCTGCACCCGTTCCTGTTGCTTGTGGCCCGCAGCCTTCTCCTCTTTCAGGGAAATCTTCAGGGTCTCCTGGGATGCCGGGAAGAGTAAGGGTGTTGCAAACTGGGGTTCTTGTCCCTGGTGGGGTTGGCTGCTGCCCCTGGGCCCTGGCCCCCTGTCCAGGTCCTGGAGTCAGAGGGGCTCAGGCCCAAACCCCTTTCAGGATTCCTGCCAACCCTCTCTGAACCTGTCTCCACCCTGAAGAATAGCCACAGCCTCCTACCCCGCCAGGATGTGATCCTCAAAATGGGAGTTTCAAGTCCCCTTCTGCCCACCCTTTAGAAATTTGGAGGCTCTCTTGGCCCAAAGCCTAGGAGAAATGTCCAGATCGCCTGGGCTATATCCAAGAAGAGTTAGACATCACCTCAAACCCAGAACACAGTGGGATTTCTCAACCCAAGTTAGATGTCCAGTGGGAGTTTCAAGGACCCCCATATCAAGATCCTGGTTAAAATGCTGCCTCTCATGAATCCAGTGGAAGTATCGAGAGCCCCTGCCTTGCCCTGGTCAGGTAACTCAGTTGGTTAGATCCTCATCCCAATATGCCAAGGTTGTGGGATCTATTCCTGGTCAGGGCACATACTGAGAACCAACCAATGAATGCATCCATGAGTGGAACAACAATCAATGTTCCTCTTGCTCTCTCCTTTCCTCTCTCTCTATAATTAATTTAAAAAAAAAAAAAAAAAAAAAGTCCCTACCTTCTTCAGAGTCTGGTTGGGTCCCCAAACCAACTCCCAGAGGGATTTATGCTTCCCTAAGTCTGTGCCCAGGGGGAGTTCCCAGCTCCCTTAGACCAATTTCCTGGAGTTTGGAGATTCATCCACATGCTACTGGGAATACCAGAGGCCCCTTAGTGGGTGCTCTGGGGTCCCACTCTGGCACCGCAGAGGGAGTTTAGAGCTCCCCAAAACCCTGATGTGGAAATTCATTCTCCCCATGCAGGGACCTAGGGGCAGTTTCAAGGTCTATCTCGATCCACCTAGACCCTGGGGGTTCCCAAGCACCCAGACCCTGGGGGTCCTCCCAAGCACAGGGCCCTCTCTAGGAGGGGCGGTGACTTACCACAGTCTGGTTGCAAGTGGCAGCTTGGGCCTCAGTCCCCCGTAAGACTTCCTGGGCCTGGGTCAGCTCCTGCTCCAGGAGGTGGGTGATGTTTCAACATTCCTGCTCAGCCTGGAGGCCATCCTTGCAAGCTGGGCTATTGGCCTTGGCCGCCAAAACGCCTACTGCTGCAGACAGACCGACCACCAGGAGGCGCAGCAGGATCCCCACCCACACTGGCAGCTTGTGGTCCCCCAGCTTTTTGGGATACTCATCCGTGGGCAGTCGGGAATAGCTGTAAGAAGTGGGTGCCATTCAGAGGGATGCAGGGAAGCTTGGCAGAGAGTCAGGAAAGGAAGCTGGAACTTTCTACTTGCTGGAACTGCTCCCTTATTAGCATGGAATCTATGCCAACCAATGAAAAGCTCCAAAACGGGGCATCTGCAGGAAGAGGACAGTTTAGCTTTCACTTTCATTTCCCAGAAATGAGGTGTGTCGTTTCTGCCAAATTATGGGCTTGGCCCTTCTGGGCTGGGTGCTGGCCCATGAGCTCCTGTGGGAGAGGACACCCCATGGTAAGTCCCTGCCCTTCTCCTGTGTTCCTGAAGGTGACAGCTGCAGTAACAGAAAGCCTAGGGCATGCCAGCCTCCTGTTCCTGTGGACTGTGACCTGAGAGGCAGAGCATCATTGGTCCAGTCCCCAGCTGGGGAAACTGAGGCTGAGAGGTGAGTGGTGGACTGGGGGTGGGCAGGGCCAGGGTCTCACCCAAGAGGCTGGCTTTGGTGTCACTGTCCGTAGTGACCCAGCAGGAGCTCCCGTAGCATCCCTGCTGCTGTCTCAGAGGGGACCCTGGGGGCCATGGAGGGTGTCAGAGGAGGACTATCATTCTGCCTCGACCGCTCAAAGCCGCTGCACAGCCACAGGACCAGGGTGGGAGGGTCTTGCTGAGGAGCCACCAAGGAGCCATGCATCCCATGAGCAGGAGCCGCTCCCAGACCAGGAGCCCAGGTGCGAGGACGCAGCCCTGGGGGAGAGGACTTCTCTGAGCTGCGCTGTGCCAGCCTCCAAACTTTAGGGCCAACTCGGGACCCGCACTGCGGGTCAGAGGCCAAGGCTGTGTGTGAACAGCCCTGCCGCCCTGTGGGACTCTGGGCAAGCAATGTCCCCTCTGCCTCAGTCTCCATGGAGCTGTTAAACGGGGGTGATGATAACAGTAACACTGTCGCCCTAACCGGTTTAGCTCAGTGGCTAGAGCGTCGGCCTGGGGACTGAAGGGTCCCAGGCTTGATTCCGGTCAAGGGCATGTACCTTGGTTGTGGGCACATCCCCTGTAGGGGGTGTGCAGGAGGCAGCTGATCGATGTTTCTCTCTCATTGATGTTTCTAACTCTCTATCCCTCTCCCTTCCTCTCTATAAAAAATCAATAAAAGATATTTTTTTAAAAAAAGAGTAACATTGTCGTGCGTCTCCCCCACCTCCCATACATTCTGCACCCAAGGCAAGTGCCTTCCTCCCCTCGCACTAGTCCTGGCCCTGCAAACAGAAAGCTGTGGGTTTTCCCTATAAATTGGTTGTGCCACCTTTCTTCAGGGTTTCCCTCAGGTTAAGGTCCAAGCACTTATGACAAAGTCTGATTGTCAGGGAAGGGGTAGAATCTCGGGGAATGTGATGAAAATTAAGAGGCGGGCATTGTGATTATTGATGAGGAAGTTGACGATGCTCCCATGCCATTGGACCCCTTCATACTAGGAAAAGCAAAGCACAGTGTGGGGGTGGAAAACACATTTTCCTTCCACCTTTCTAAGTCTTCTGGCTAGACTAAAATCAGATTAACACCAGACAGGGTAACATGAGCAAACATCCAGCTTTATTGCACAGGACATATTTATTACACATGAGATTTATTACATACTAGAGGACCTGTGCATGAAATTCATGCACTGGAGGTGGTGTCCCTCAGCCCAGCTTGCACCCTCTCCTTTCTGGGACATACCTCTCACAATCCAGGACTTCTGGTCCTAACCACTCGCCTGCCTGCCAGCCTGATCACCCCCTAACCACTTTCCTGCCAGTCCTGTCACCCCCAACTGTCCTCCCCTGGAGGCCTGGAGGCCCTAACTGCCCTCCCCTGCAGGCCATCTTATGGCCACATGGGGCAGCCATCTTGTGTGTTGGAGTGATGGTCAATTTGCCTACTGGTCGTGACTAATTAGCATATCTGGTCGTGACTGAGAGGGCGCCGTGACCAATTTGCATATTACCCTTTTATTAGTATACATTTATATTGTGCCATGAGAACCCCAGTGCAGACTGGTCATTTGAGGCACCGGTGCCATCCAGAGCTAAAGAGAGGGGAGGTTGTGGTTGGGAAGTAAAGGGGAAGAAGGCAATTCACATGGAATTGGAAAACAGATGTTTGCTGGGCCTTGATCAGAGGGCCTTGCTAGTGTCCTCTCTGTCCTTCCCACCCAGCTCCTATTAAACTACAGATGCCTGTGCTGAGCTCCCCTCCTGGAGCCGGTCCTCTTCTAGATCCCTTTCAGGCAGTTAGGGAGGTGGACGGGGTTCTTCCTGAGGCTTTTGTTTCTTGAAAGGAACAGCTTAAACTGTCAGCATCTCCAAAGGCATATTTGGGGTGGTACCCTCTGCTCCCCTCCACAGTAACAACAACCCAGCCAACAGGGCTGCCCCAGATTCAGGGAATGTTTGTGATAATATACTCCCACCCAGCTTATATTTTTAAATATATTTTTATTGATTTCAGAGAGGAAGGGAGAGGGAAAGAGAGATAGAAACATCAATGGTGAATGAGAATCACTGATTGGCTGCCTCCTGCACATCCACTACTGGGGATCGAGCCCACAACATGGGCCTGTGCCCTTGACTGGAATCAAACCTGGGACCCTCCAGTCCGCAGACCAATGCTCTATGCCCAGCACCAAACCAGCTAGGGCTGCAGCCTGGCTTATTGATGTAGCAGCCAGCTTCCCGCAAAAGGCCAGGGAAAGTCTGCAGGTTGGTTCATGTGGCTATGAAATCTGTGGGGCAATGGCTTCTCTCTGACCTGCAGGAGGCAGAGAGAATGAGCAATGTTCCCACTCACCCTGCCCTCTGGCAGCGCCTGCCTGTGCTCAGGGGGCTTAAGGCTCTACTCCCTTCTCGGTGGGATTATGTTATTGTGCAGGGAGGCTTTGCCCAGTGAGGGGCCTCCCTGGGCAGGTGGTGTAACAGAAGGAAAAGCTCTGTCTGATTCTATCTTATTTCTAGCCTGCATTTCTCCCATGGCCTTCAGGTCATGCTCTAGGTATGCTAATTATTAGAGAAATTCAACTCAAAGCTGCAACTTTTGGCATAGATTTGTGGGAGCCTCAAGACCTAATGAGATGAGCAGAGGTCACTGGAGAACTGGGGGACAAAGAGAATCAGAGAGTTCTGTGCTCTTCCTTGGGTCCCTGTGGGAGCCCAGGTGTCACACACCTCTCGCCTGTTCTCCCTTCCCTTGACACGAAATAAGCCTGAATATCGGGCTCTCGTGAGATGGCTTTGTGGGAGCTTTAAGGCCCCCTTCTTTCCCAGCTGGCGCCTTCTTGATCAGTAAACCTTTTCTTCCTCCAAGCTCTGATGTTTTGAATATTGGCCTTTTTTGAAGCATTGGGTGCATAAACTTTAAATCGGTTAACAGTGGGACCCTAGAAATCTATAGAGGGCGAACCACGAATTTCTAGGGAGCTGAGAATGCTACAAGCCACCCACATCCCTATATTTGAGGGCTCTGATTGGGGCCACATTCACTGCAGGAGTGAAAACCAAGATGCTCCAGTCTGCCCCCAGCACCTGGTAAGGGATGCAGATATCCACTGTGAGCTCAGTCATGGGATGGGTCAGTTCTGAAGAAATGACTTGTAGCCGTATTCAAATTCACAAGAGCTTGAAGAGGAGAAACTTACATATGTGGGCAAAGCAGCTGCTTGTTTGCAGTGGTGGCAGCCGGGGAGAAACCCACACCTTCCCGGGACAGGATTCCCCTTGTACCCCTCCTTTTTTTAAGATCCCCTCACAGGAAGATATGCTTTTATGATTTTTTAATTCATGTATTTATGCAAATACGTTTTTATTGATTTTTAGAGAGACGGTAAGGGTGAGGGATAGCGAGATAGAAACATTGATGAGAGAGAAACATGGATTGGCTGCCTCCAGCAAGTCCCTACTGGGGACCTAGCCTGTAACCTGGGCATGTGCCCTGACCAGGAATCCAACCATGATCCCCTGGTTCATAGACTGATGCTCTGCTATTGAGCTACACCATCAGCTGGGCGAAGTGTTTTTTTTGTTTTAATTCTCACCAGAGGATATGTTTTTATTGATTTTTTATGTGTGTGACTAGAGAGAGGAAGAGAGAGAGAAACATCGACATGAGAGGGAAACATTGTCTCCCATACACCCCTACCTTATATCAAACCTTTTGGTGAATAGGATGATGTTTCAACCAACTGATCCACCCCACCAGGGCAAGAATAGGAGGTTTTGCCCTCCCTGGTTTGATTCAGAGGTTAGGGCGCCAGCCCACAGACCAAAGGGTGTGAGTTTCAATTCCTGGCTAAAGGCATTTAATTCGTTTGCAGGCTCAATCCCTGGCTCAGGTCAGGGTGCTTGTGAGAGGCAATGAAGGGATGTGTCTCTCTCACATGGATATTTCTCTGTCTCTCTTTCCTTCCTCCCTCCCTTCCACTCTCTCTAAAAGGTGAGGATTTTAAAAAAATACAAAGAATATGAGGTTTTGCAGCTTTCACTCTCAAGCACCCTTGCGCTTTCCCGCCCTCTTCTTTCCCCAGCGCCCTGTTCCTGAAGCCCGCTGGAGCCTTCCCCCCTCTCCCCCTACCCAGGGCAGGTATATCCTTGCTTTCTTTCTCCTAAGTCCCAAGGGCCCTTCTTTTGCTTCTGTAACTTGTTTCCTGAGCCCACGCAGCCCAGCTGGCTCCTTTCTTAGCTCACTTCTTTTACCTCTGCGACTTTCTAAATAAACGTTTGATTGTATTTTGAAAAACAAACACACACAGGAATATGAAGTTTTAATCTTTCCAACACCAGAGAACAGGTCAGGCAATGATACCCTACAAAGTCCAACTCTGCAAGCCTACCCAGCCCCTCTGTAGGGGAAGCTTGCCTCCTGTTAGAGTGATCACACCAGTGCTGAGGGGAAACGCCCGCTGGGAACCAGGCAGTCTACACCCCTGTGAAGAGTGGTGGCTGTCACACAATATAAATTACCCAGCGTGGAGGGCATGAGCACAGAGGAGGAACTCTCTGAGAGCTGTGGAGGGGGGAGCGAATGCCCTGCCCAGAGTGCTTTCCATGGCCTGGTGTGGCTTGTGTCTGGTAAGTGGGCGCATGGACCCTCCCACGCTCCAACTTCCCTCCCTCCTGCGGGGAGACAGTGAGGCCATCAGTCAGCGGACTGTGAGAGCTGGGAGCCTGGCCAGGTCCTCAGGGAAGAAGACAGCTTGCAGTGTTGGTCTTACACAGGCCCCCCCTCTCCCTGCATGGCCTGTGTTTCTGTTTTCTGTCCTCTGTGAACCTGGTGTGGGGAAAGTCTTGGTGGCAGCAAAACAACAGCACTGGCCGGCCACCCCCAGTGCGCCCCTCTGAGCCTGATGGGACTTAGCATTTCAACTTGTAAGTCCTCATAACCCATGTTTTTCACAGCCAGTCCTCTGGGTTATTTTTTTGGGAATCTAAGAGCAATACGCTGAGGTTGTCTGGGACCTCAGCACTTTTAAAAAATATATATTTTATTGATTTTCTTTTTACAGAGAGGAAGGGAGAGGGACAGAGTGTTAGAAATATCGATCAGCTGCCTCCTACATACCTACTACTGGGGATGTGCCTGCAACCAAGGCACATGCCCTTGACCGGAATCAAAACTGGGTCCCTTCAGTCCGCAGGCTGATGCTCTATCCACTGAGCCAAAACGGTAGGGCCTCAGCACTTTTTTGTAAAAAAGCCTGTTGGATCGTGGCAGACGCCTATGGACTAACAAGAATTGAACATGGAGATGTCTCCCCCTCCACCCATGTGGCTCTGCCCAACTCTGCCACCATCTTAGATACCTTGGCCATGATCCTAGGAGTGTACCAGGCTGTATTGTCCTTAGCAAATGCTTTCTCAGTCTGTCCCTGACTGCGAGTCACAACATAAAGCTGCCTGTGTGTGGGAGGCACAATAACAGACTCCCCAGGGCTACCCGCCCGCCCCACAGTGTCCTGAGGTGGGAGCCTGACACCTGTCCCTGTCCTTCCCCACATCAGTGAAGTGGCCCCTGCACATGAGGTAATGGTGCTGGTGGAGGCTTCCTTCGGGGCAGGACACTCTGCACACTTTGCTGGAACGTCTGCAGGCGAGAGGGTGGGCAGTTCACCACAGACAATTCAAGGCCCAGGCACCACCATGGAGTGTCTGGGAGTTGATGGTTGGGTGAGATGCTCATTGTCCCAGAGGCTGTGATTGACAAGGTGTAGGCACATCTAACCTCTTAGAACATGTGAAAGGTACAATATTTTTGTAGGAATTTTTTTGAGGACTTTTTTTCTTAAATCCTCACCTATTAATTTTTTGAGAGTGGAAGGAGGGATGGGAGAGAGAGAGAGAGAGAGAGAGAGAGAGAGAGAGAGAGAGGGAGACATTGATTTGTTGCCTCCTGTACGTGCCTCAAACGGTGCCAGGGATCCAACCTGCAACCCAGGTACATTCCCTAGACCAGGAACTGAACCCTCAACCCTTCCATGCTTGGGCCGACACTCTAACCACTGAGCAAGGGCATGGAGTTTTGGAGGACTGTTATTTCCCACCTGGCATAGTGCCCCTCTCCCTTATCCTGCCTGGTAAAGAAAGGGTATATGTGGGACTGGGGATCAGAGCAGCAAGCTGCCTGTGAGAAGAAAAAGAAAAATACTAGTGAAGCAGGTTGAAACTCTGGGCACCCCCCTAGCAGGGCTATCATTTGAGTTAGATGTGTCTGTGACTCCAGAGACTGGGTTGGGTGCTGTGGCAGAGACAACAGAAAAAGAGAATTCCCCTAGCATTTTGGTACCAACTCTGGAAGAGGGCAGAAACCAGATGCACCCCATAGAGCAAAGCTCCTAGCAGTGCACACAGACTCCTGCAGGGGGAGCCTCTCATGAAGGAACAGCATCCTATCTAATAAAAGAGAAACATGGTAATTGGTGTATGACCGCTACCCTTCCCATTGGCTAATCAGGGTGATATGCAAATTAACTGCCAGCCAAGATGGCGGCCGGCAGCCAGGCAGCTTAAACTGAACATGAGGCTTGCTTGCTTCAGTGACGGAGGACTGCAACGTTCCCCACCTGCCTTGCCGGCCTCCGAGCCTTCAGTTTGAAACATTGTAACAAATACAGAAGCTAAACAAAACCCCAGAAACCAGCTTTCAGTGAGCTGGGATCTCAGAGCTGGAGTTGATACAGAGTTTCGATTATAGAACCTAAACAAACCAGATACCTGCTTTCAGCAGCTGAGGCCTCAGAGCTGGAGCCAGGTTAAAGCTGGCCCAGAATTTTTAAAAAAAAAGACAAAAAGGAGCAGTTGGGAGCTTCAGTCCCAGCCTGAAAACAGCTCTCAGCCCCTCACGCAGACTGGCCAGGCACCCCAGTGGGGACCCTCACCCTGAAGGGTGTGTGACCAGCTGCAAACAGCCATCATCCCCTCATCCAGGCTGGCCAGGCACCCCAGTGGGGACCCTCACCCTGAAGGGTGTGTAACCAGCTGCAAACAGCCATCATCCCCTCATCCAGGCTGGCCAGGCACCCCAGTGGGGACCCCCACCCTGGTCCAGGACACCCTTCAGGGCAAACCAGCCGGCCCCCACACGTGCACCAGGCCTCTATCCTATATAGTAAAAGGGTAATATGCCTCCCAGCACCGGGATCAGCGTGACAGGGGGCAGTGCCCAAACCCCCTGATCGCCCTGCGGCTGTGTGTGTGGCAGGGGGCGGGACCACAACCTCCCTATCGGCCCTGCTCTGTTCCTGACAGGGGAAGGCGCCCCAACTCCCTGATCAGCCCTGCTCTGTGCCTGATAGGGGGGAGCTCCCCAACTCCCTGATCGCCCTGTGGCTCTGTGTGTGACAGGGTGCGGCGCCCCAACCCCCCCACCCCACGGGCCCTGCTCTGTGTGTGACGGGGTAGAGCCATAACCTCCCCATTGGCCCTGCCCTGAGTGTGACAGTGGCGGTGCCCCAACCCCCTGATCGGCCCTGCTCTGTGGGTGATAGAGGGTGGCGCCCCAACCCCCTGATCGGCCCTGCTCTGTGTGTGATGGGATAGAGCCATAACCTTCCCATCAGCCCTGCCCTGAGTGTGACAGTGGCGGCGCCCCAACCCCCTGATGGGCCCTGCTCTGTGTGTGACAGGGGGCGGTGCCCCAACTCCCCTATCGGCCCTACTCTGTGAGTGACACGGGGGAGCTCCCCAACCCCCTGATCGACCCTGCTCTGTGCGTGACAGGGGGGAGCTCCCCAACCCCCTGATTGACCCTGCTCTGTGCGTGACAGGGGGTGGCGCCGCAACCTCCCCATCAACCCTGCCTTGAGTGTGACAGGGGGCGGTGCCCCAACCCCCCAATTGGCCCTACCCTGAGCGTGACTGAGGGTGGCATCGCAACCTCCCAATCTGCCCTGCTCTGTGCATGACAGGGGGCGGCGCCCCAACTCCCCAATTGGACCTGCTCTGAGCCCTACCAGGGGCTGCACCTAGGGATTAGGCCTGCCCTCTGCCACCCGGGAGCAGGCCTAAGCCAGCAGGTCGTTATCTCCCGAAGGGTCTCAGACTGCGAGAGGGCACAAGCCAGGCTGAGGGACCCCCCTCTCCCCCAAGTGCACAAATTTTTGTGCACCAGGCCTCTAGTCCTATATAATAAAAGGCTAATATGCAAACTGTCTGCTATAACATGTGCTGACCACCAGGGGGAAGTATGGAACAAAGGAAGGCCCTGGCCAGCACCCAGAATGCCTTGACCGGCCCTGATCATTGGCCAGGCCTAGAGACCTACCCGTGCACAAATTTCATGCACCGGGCCTCTAGTATGGTCATAAGAACTTCCCTTCCTATAATCAAGGGGTAGATTGAGAATGTGATCTTTCCTGGGTGCTGGGAGAGTCTGCCCCATGGTAGTAAAAGTTGCCAGTCTCCTTCTCCTCAAGGCCAGTCGGGCACGTTCTGTTTCTCACTGGTACTGAGGCAGGTTAGTTAGAAACTAGGAAAATCCCCTGACAAGTGAAATGAGGAAATTGAGACAAATAGCTGAACAAATGGCTGAGCTATTAGCAGCCAGCTAATCAGTCACAAGCCCCTACCCTCCCTAACAGAGACCCCCAGCTAATCAGTCACAAGCCCCTATCCTTCCTAACAGAGACACCCAGCTAATCAGTCACAAGCCCCTATCCTCCCTAACAGAGACACACCCCCCCCCCCCCAAGCAGATGATTTGAATCTCTCCTCTCCAACCAACGCTATCTAAGAGCAAATGCCTTAAATCACCCTACTCAGGGGAACAGATAACAAACAAACAAATCAAAACCAATTTGAGGCCTGGCCAGTGTGCTCAGTAGTTAGAGCATCGGCCTGTGCATGGAAGGGTCATGGGTTTGATTCCTGGTCAAGGGCACATACCTGGGTTGTGGGTTTTATCCTTGGCCCCTGTCAGAGTGTATGTGGAAGGCAACCAGTCAATGAAATGTGTCTCTCAAGTTTGATGTTTCTCTCCCTCTCTCTCTCTCCCTCCCTCCCTCCCCGCTCCCCAACCTCCCCGCAACCCCTTCCCATTCTCTCTGAAAAGCAATGGGAAAAATATCGTTGGATGAGGATTTAAGAAACAAACAAACAAAAGAAAACAATTAGAGCCAGAAAACCAATCACAGGTAGACTAACCCAAGATAGAGGTGAAACTGACCAAGTTCACTTTGATGCATCAGCATACTCAAGGATATAGTTGGAAAGCAATGAGTATTCTGCTGAGGCCTTCCCCTGGGATTTCCCCTAAAATTCCCACCTAGAGCAAACAGATAAAACCTCAGGACAGCCCTGGCCCGTGTGGCTTGCTTGGTTGGAGTGTCGTCCTGTGGACCGGAAGGTGGCGAGTTCGATTCCCAGTCAGACCATATAACCAGGTTGCAGGTTCAAGCTGGGTGCGTGTGGGAGGCTCTCTCTCTCTCTCTCTCTCTCTCTCCCTCCTGTCTCTCTAAAATCAATAAAAACGTATCCTCAGGTGAGGATCAAAAAAATAAAAAATAAGATACGTTCCTTAGATCACTCCTTTCTGCCGGCGAATGCCACGGAGCCAGCATCGTTGGAATTTCCCCTCCCGCAGTCGTCAGGTCTGAGTCTCCCAACGAGCCAAGCGGAGCCTGAGCAGCTGGGAAGCTCTTTATCGGAGGTTTGAGCTTTGACACAACCTGTGAGAGTCTGAGGAGCCCGTTTGAGCAATGGGGACCTCACAGGCTGTGTGGTGATGAGAGATCCAAACACCAAGCGTTCCAGAGGCTTTGGGTTTGTCACCTGAGTCACGGTGGAGGCGGTGGGTGCAGCCATGAATGCGGGCCACACAAGGTGGATGAGGAGCTGAGGCACCAAAGACAGCTGTCTCAAGAGAAGATTCTCAAAGACCTGGTGCCCACTTAACTGTGAAAAAGGCTTTTGTCGGTGGCATTAAAGAAGACACTGAGGCCCTGGCTGGTGTTGCTCAGTGGATAGAGCGTCGGCCTGTGGACTTAAGGGTCCTGGGTTCGATTCCGGCCAAGGGCACGTGCCTGGGTGGTGAGTTCGATCCCCAGTCGGGGGGCCTGCAGGAGGCAGGCGATCAATGATTCTCTCTCATTATTGATGCTTCTTGCCGGAAGCCAATTCCAGCATGTTCAGCAGGGCTGAATCTGGAGTGGCAAGGGCATTTCCCCAAACCTGAAAAGGGATGATTGCTCGCTGCCAGACAGCTCAGGGCATCTTAATCTACATGTTATTGCCTCCTACTGGCCAAACACCTGAACAGCCGTAGGCTAATTTCCCCCATTCTGACAATGGACTCTGTATAGGAAACCCTACCCTTTGAAGTGTATATCTCCACCTCGCCTCAGGACAATTTGTGTTAATAAAAAGCATGGGGTCCTGAGACAAGGATCTTAGTTCCTTTTAGCTAAGCCCCTCTGACCCCCAAATGCCTTTCAAAATTATGCTTCATCTCTGGACTCTTATTTAAGTTACACACAGCCTTCTCCAGATTCCTGAACCCTTCTTAATGCTGGAACAAGAACCCTGGCAGTTTCTATCTCTCTCTCTCTCTCTCCCTTCCTCTCTAAAGTCAATAAAAATATTTTTTAAAAAAGAAGACACTCGCCCTAGCTGGTTTGGCTCAGTAGATACAACGTTGGCCTGCAGACTGAAGGGTCCCAGGTTCGATTCCAGTCAAGGGCACATGCCAAGGCTGTGGGCTCAGTCTCCAGTGGGGGGTGTGCAGGAGACAGCCGATCACGAATTCTCTCTCATTGATGTTTCTCTCTCTCTCCCTTCCTCTCTGAAATCAATAAAAATGTAGAAGAAGAAGAAGGAGGAGGAGGAGGAGGAGGAGGAGAAGACACTGAAGAACACCACCTAAGAGATTATTTTGAACAGTGATTGAAATCATGACTGACTGAGGCAGTCAGTGGCAAAAAGAGAGGCTTTGCTTTTGTACCCTTTGCTGGCCGTGACTCCGTAGCAAGGTTGTCATTCAGAAATACCCTCCTATGTGTTAGGTCGGAGAGAGCCCAGGATCGGATACATGCAGACATGACAAGATAATGGACTTCCCCTGGAATTTCTCACAGATCAAGGTGCCAGACACAGATACCAGCTTCTTCTCCCTGAATCCACATACCCCCACACAGATAAGAACTTCGTCCTGAATATTCCGCCCATTCCCTGCAGCAGAGAATTCCTCAGCTCATGTCCCCGCCCCTCACCCAACCGCAGTATAAAAAAAGCGCCCCCCTCCCTGTTGGCGTGAATCCACGTGCCCTATCCTTGGGGTACGTGGGTCTCCCGGGGACGCAGAATAAACCTTTTCCTTTCCTTTCTTTTCTGATTCACTGGACTCTATTTCTTGTGCCGCCTCCTGAGCCACCTAACCTAACACTATGAATGGCCACACTGGGAAGAAGGAAAGCCCCATCTACGCAAGAGATGGCCCCTGCTTCCTCCAGCTGAAGAGGCCCACGTGGTTCTGGAAGCTTGGGAGGTGGCTGTGGTGGCGCTTGTGGTGGGAATGACAACTTTGGTCACGGAGGAAACCTCAGTGGTCGAGGTGGCTGTGGTGGCGGTGGGGGTGGCTATAATGGATTTGGTAATGATGGTGGTTATGGAGGAGGTGGCCCTAGTGACTCCTAGTCACTCTGGAGGAAGCAGAGGCTATGGAAGTGGTGGACAGGGTTATGGAAAGCAGGGCAGTGGCGATGGCGGGAGTGGCCGCTATGACAGCTATAACAGTGGAGGACGTGGAGGCGGCTTTGGCGGTGGGCTGAAGGGTCCTGGGTCCCGGGAGGTGGAAGCAATGCTGGGGGTGGTGGAAGCTACAATGATTTGGGCAATTACAACCATCAATCTTCAAATGCTGGGCCTATGAAAGGGGGAAACTTTCGCGGCAGAAGCTCTGGCCCTTGTGGTGGCGGAGGTCAATACTTTGCCAAACCACGAAACCAAGGTGGCTGTGGCGGTTCCAGCAGCAGCTGTAGCTATGGCAGGGGCAGAGGTTTTAATTACTGCCAGGAAACAGCGCTTAGCAGGCAAGGAGAGCCGGAGACGTGGCAGGGAAGCTACCGGTTACCACAGACGTGTGACCTCAGCCAGGCACAGTGGTGGCGGGGCCGGGCTGCTACAAAGAAGACGTGTGTTAGACAATACTCATGTGGATGGGCAAGGAGCCTGGAGGACTGTGTCTGTGACTAATTGTATAACAGGTTATTTTAGTTTCTGTTCTGTGGACAGTGTAAAGCATTTCAAGGGGTTTTCATGGAGTTTTTGTGGGTTTTTTGCACCCATGCTATTAATTGCTAAATGTAATAGTCTGATCACGACACTGAATAAATGTGTCTTTACAAAAATAAAAATAGCCCTGGCCGGTTTGGCTCAGTGGATAGAGCGTCGGCCTGCGGATAAAGGGTCCCAGGTTCGATTCCAGCCAAGGGCACATGCCTGGGTTGCAGGCTCCATCCCCAGTAGGGGGTGTGCAGGAGGCAGCTGATCGGTGATTCTCTCTCATCATTGATGTTTCTATCTCTCTCCCTTCCTCTCTAAAATCAATAAAAATATGTTAAAAAAAAAACAAAAAAAAAACCAAAGCATTATTAAAAAAATAAAATAAATAAAAATAAAACCCTCAGGACAAAGGACGTTAGCATGTGCTCTTCCTTGAGCACCCCTGGCCCCTTTTCTCCAGAGCATACTGTCAATTTCTTTATCCTAAACGTTAATGTCTGACAAGATCTGCTACCAGGGGGGCAGTCGGCGGCTGCAGCTCATCCCACGCTTACCCTGATCTGTCTCCAAGGGCCCTCCTTCTGTCTCCCTGATCTAAGTCTTAATAAACTTACTTTCACTTTCACCTGGACTCACGTCTTGAAATTTTTCTTGCTCGAGTCCAGAACCTGCGCATCCCAAATGTGCCGGGGCAGACCGCCTCAGCGTGGTCCCGTTGGGTGATACTCTTTGGTTCAGGGCAGACCTGGCTCAGCTCGGTCCGGCTCCAGGGACAGTATGACCATTTGGCTGCCATCTTTGTTCCCTCCGTTGGCCTGGAGGACATTATAGCACCCATTGGAGCCCTAACTTCATTCACCCAGCAAGTTTTATTTAAAAATATTTTTACATTTTATTGATTTGAGAGAGAGACAATAGTGGAGAGAGGAAAAAAATATTGATTTGCACTAACTTATGCATTCATTAGTTGCTTCTTGTATGTGCCCTGACCAGGGATTAAACCTGCAACCTTGGTGTATAGGTACAACTAACCACCTGAGCTACCTGGCCCGGGCTCCCCCAGCAACCTTTATTTTAGTTTTATTTTTAAAATATGTTTTTATTGATTTCAGAGAGAAAGGGAGAGGGAGAAAGAGATAGAAACAGCAATGATGAGAGAGAATCATTGATCAGCTGCCTCCTGCATGCCACAACTAGGGCGTGTGACCTGACTGGGAATGGAACCGTGACCTCCTGGTTCATAGGTTGATGCTTAACCATTGAGCCACACCTGGCCGGGCAGATCATGGGGCCCTTGATGGAAGAAATAGTTGCTACGCATTTGGGGAATCATTATCTTTTCTTTTTTTAAATTTTTATTTATTGTTTTTAGAGCGGGGGGTGGGGCGGGGAATGAGAGAGAGAGAGAGAGAGAGAGAGAGAGAGAGAGAGAGAGAAAGCAATTTTTTTGTTTTTCCACTTGTTGATGCATTCATTGGTTGATTCTTATATGTGCCCTGAGCGGGGACTGAACCCCCAACCTTGGCATATCTGGACCATGCTCTAACCAACTGAACTACCCATCCAGGGCGGGATTCATTATCTTAATCTGTATTTCCTCTTGCATGTGCCTAAGTTGTTGCGATGGTATCTGCCTCCAGGGCACTGACATAGCTGCTAAATGAGCCACGTCCATGCTGGTGAAACCCCTTGCTGACCACTCAGGGCACACTGCAGGAGATGGGGAACGAGTAAGATGCTAAGAGACGGTCACAAGGGGTGAAATGCTGGAGAAGAGGAGGTGATGGCCAGGTGACCTTTGAGGTGGGCCAAGGTCATCAGAGGCTCCCTTACCCTCCTGCCTTGGGCTGTACTCCCTGCCCACTTTTTTTCAAAGTAGGAGCCACTTCCATGCACAAACTTGAGAGAGTAAGGTGTTGTTGAGACCGGCTGTATGGTACACGTGACTGAACCCAGATAAGGTCTCTGTATAAACTTTTAAGATTCTGGCAGGTGGTGTGTTGATCTACTCATCCTACAGCATGAAAGACAAGCCTCAGGTGTATTTCCTTGCCTATTAAACTGCCAATTAACAATCTGGAGTGGTCCGCCTCGTTCAGCCATCTCTTCTTGTCCTCTGTGTATGCGGGCCAGTTTCAGATTTCACCTGGGGAACTTCTGATGTTTGGAACCAAAGTTCTTCCTAACGCAGTGAGACTGTGGATGAAAAGGGGCCACACGCTAACCTGCATTGCAGCCTTGCAAACTCAGAGGCCTAAAGTAATCACAAAGAATGATCTGACATTAAAATTTTAACTAAAAGCAGTTTATGGTGGGTAGTCATATCCTAGGCAGGTATCTTCCCTGACACAAGTTAATCTTTACCTTAACTGAGCCTGACTATTATCTTTTTGCATCTCTGATAACATATCATTAGAATGTCAAAATAGCCCTGCTGGTGT
Organism: Myotis myotis; assembly: GCF_014108235.1. Classification (NCBI taxonomy): domain Eukaryota; kingdom Metazoa; phylum Chordata; class Mammalia; order Chiroptera; family Vespertilionidae; genus Myotis; species Myotis myotis. Next base: position 86,082,643 of record NW_023416368.1, read on the forward strand.
GGCTCAGTGGTTGAGGGTCGACCTATGAACCAGGAGGTCACAGTTCGATTCTAGGTCAGGGTACATGCCAGGTTTTGGGCTCGATCCCCAGTGTAGGGTGTGCAGGAGGCAGCCAATCTATAATTCTCTCTCACCATTGATGTTTCTATCTCTCTTTCCCTCTCTCTCCCTATCTGAAATAAAAATATGTATTTTTAAAAAAGGATGTCAAAGTAATTTTCTTTTCTCCAGACCCCTCAAAGCACAGGCACTGCTCTGCGCAGACCACAAATCCACTCATTGTTATTGTTGGCAGTTAACTATCCTGCGCTCACCTAAGTAAAACAAGTGTGTGTCTGTTATTTTGCTTTTTATCTAATACCAGAGGTTACCCCCGCTCTGCTTTCTCCCGCCTCCCTAATCTATCACCAATGGATTTCATGTAACACACTTCTGTCTTCTCTTTTGACTGTAATGTATAAAACAAGGTGCAAAATTGCCATCTCGATCCTTTGAGATGTTGCCTCCCAGCATTTGTCGACAGCGTGGCTCAAATAAACTCACAAAAGATTCTTCATTGACAGGACTAAAGGGGAACTTCAATGGGAACCCATGGTTTGTTCACTCCTGTATCTCATTGTTGGTTCCTTTCCCAGGATGTTTCTTATGGGCATTGACTTTCAAGTTTCATATAATTTTCACCTGTTAATAAACATTCTTCTTCTTTTGATTTCTTGCCCCAACATTTACAAATATAAAAAGCCATTCTTGCCCTGGCCAGGTAGCTCAGTTGGTTGAAGTGTTATCCCCATATGCCAAGGTTATGGGTTTTTCCCCCTGGTCAGGTCACATACAAGAATCACCTAATGAATGCATAAATAAGTGGAACAACCAATTGATGTCATTCTCTCTCTCTCTCTCTCTAAAACAAAACAAAAAAACAAACTTATGTGCTTAAAAAACACACATTCTTAGCTCACACAGATCATACAAAAACAGGTAGTGGGCCAACCCATGATACTATAAATAATAGAAGAGTAGGTTACATTATGTCCCTAATTTTCCATAGTCCGCCTCTGAAGGGTGTAAAAACATGTTTCCATATTAAATACGTTTAAATCTCATTTTAAACAATTAATTGTATCTGTGAACAAGTCCTCAAATTATACCAAGTTTTCACGGCTTATGGTTGTTCGTACTTTTCTTTAAACTAATTGCTGCATAACCCATGAAAGTTTCCTTTGGTATGATTTCCCAGAACTAGATTTGTGTGTTTTTCTTATTTTTCCCGGGAAACCTAAACCTAATCGCTGCAGCTGCTGATAACGCAAGGCCTTCTGGGGAACGTAGTTCCGGCTTTGCAGCGAGTGAGTCTTCTGGCGCTGAGCCGGGACATTTCCAGCGGAAGTTGTTGGGCGTGAGAAGGAAGGAGAAGACGGTTTTCCGCAAACGTCTTTGCTCACCGGCGCACCTGGGCGACGCCTGGGGGCCGTGGCTCCGCGTCCCCTTGCGATTGGCCTGCGGCTTTCCAAACACGCGCAAACAGCGCTTTACGGGCCCCGCCAGCGCAGGGCCGTCTGGGAGTTGTAGTTCTGACCCCTTCCCGAACTCTGTGGCCGGGCGGCGGCTCCGAAATCCGAGGCGGTCCACCACCTTTGGCTTGAAGGATGGATCCGGGGCCTGACGCGGTGCCTCTGGCTGGCCTGGCCTGGTCGTCGGCCTCGGCGCCCCCGCCGCGGGGATTCAGCGCGGTGAGCGGCATCGGGGGGCAGGGGTTGAACGGGGGCACCGGAGGCTGCGGCTGGACAGGCGCCTGGCGCTGACCCACGTCCCGCCGTAGATCTCCTGCACCGTGGAGGGGGCGCCCGCCAGCTTCGGCAAGAGCTTCGCGCAGAAATCTGGCTACTTCCTGTGCCTCAGTACCCTGGGCGGTCTGGAGGTAAGAGGCGCCCACCTCCAGGAACCCGGGGTCCGCCCATTCCCCCGGTCCATTCGCGGGGCCCTGCGCCCGGCGCGCCGTCCCCGCTGCTCCGTGACTCGCTGTGTTCTCCCCACTCGACCCCCAGAATCCGCAGGAGAACGTGGTGGCCGATATCCAAGTCCTGGTGGACAAGAGCCCCCTCCCGCCGGGCTTCTCCCCGGTCTGCGACCCCCTGGACTCCAGTGAGGCTCGCGTCGGAGGCTGGGGGTGGGGGTGCGTCCGCGTCCCAGCAGGGGGGACCGGGGAGAGGGATGGAGGGTGACAGGCGCGATTTCTGAGCTCGGCAACCCCCTGACTCACTGGCTGCTGAAGGGTTGGCCGAGGACTCGGAGCTGTTCCCGGGCGGGGTGGCGGGCCCTACGCTGCGTAAAAATGTGCAATTGGCACTGTGGCTCCTGGAGTAACAACAGCGACCTGTTTTGTAATTGTTACTACCACAGCTCCTACACCGCAGCCAAGCTGAACCACGCGCAGATCTTTTATTTATTTATTTTTTTTACAGAGAGGAAGGGAGAGGGATAGAGAGTTAGAAACATCGATGAGAGGGAAACATCGATCAGCTGCCTCCTGCACATCTCCCACTGGGGATGTGCCCGCAACCAAGGTACATGCCCTTGACCGGAATCGAACCTGGGACCCTTCAGTCCGCAGGCCCACGTTCTATCCACTGAGCCAGACCGGTTAGGGCGCGCAGTTATTTTTTTTATTTTTTAAAAAATTGATTTGAGAAGGAAGGAAGAGGGAGAGAGGGATGGAAACATCAATGATGAGAAAGGAGTATCCATGGGCTGCCTCCTGCACGCCCCCTACTGGGGATGGAGTGTGCAACCGGGGCATGTGCCCCGACCTGGAATCCAACCGTGACGTCCTGGTTCCGGGATCCCTGCTCAACCACTGAGCCACACCAACCAGGCGCAGTTCTCTTACTTCATTTCCAGGCTTTTGCACACTCCGACTCCTCTCCGGGTTAGCTGATACTTCGCCCTCCACACCCCTCCGCTTCTGACCCTGACGGCCCTGCTTTCTAACCATCTGGCTTTCCCCGCCTCCCACCGTGTCTTGCCATTCGTATTTGATTTTTAGGGTATACCAGGGGTTCTCAACCTTCTGGCCCTTTAAATACAGTTCCTCGTGTGGTGACCCAACCATAACATTATTTTCGTTGCTACTTCATAACTGTCATGTTGCTACTGTTATGAATCGTCATGTAAATATCTGATCTGCAGGATGGTCTTAGGCGACCCCTGTGAAAGGGTCGTTCGACCGCCAAAGGGGTCGCGACCCACAGGTTGAGAACCGCTGGGGTATACCTATTGATACTGGAGTTAGCAAACTTTTTCTGTAAAGGGCCACATAGTAAATATTTTAGGCTTTGCAAGCCAGGTGGTGTCTGCTGCACACTCTCTCACACTCCCCACCCCCTTTAAAAAGGGAAAAACCATTTTTAGGGAAACATTTGTTGGGCGGGATTTGCCTCAGGGGCACTCAGTTCTGTCTGATTCCGTAGCTACCCATCCTCACGGAGGTGCACATGGCCACCCTGTGAGTGCTCCTGCCTGTCACCAGAGAGGAGCCTGCCCCAGAGCTCCTAGAGGCTGCATGGGGTTCTCTCCTGTGGCTCCGTCGTTCACGGTTTAACCAGAGATTAACACCATGCGGTGACGGCCTTACACAGTGCCTTGGCCACTGCCTTGGAGCCATCTTTGGGTCCCTTCCCTGCTTTCCCCTCTTCTCACTCCCTCACCCTCCCAGAGGCCTCTGTGTCTAAGAAGAAGCGCATGTGTATGAAGTTGGTGCCCCTGGGGGCTGCGGACACAGCTGTGTTTGATATCCGGCTGAGCGGGAAGACCAAGACGGTGCCTGGATACCTCCGAATAGGGTAGGGCGCCCCCCCCCCCAAACTATAAGAGAAAGTTTATTTAGAAAGTTACAGAAGTAGTAGAAGGGCCCTTGGAACTTAGGAGAGGGAAAAGCAGAGGCAACACACCTGGGGAAAGAAGAGGGTGAGGGGGGAAGTTCGGGCTTCCCCCCAGCTTTTGGCCTCCTTCCTTGCCCCCCAACTCCCATGTGTATGCGCTGATCCTCCGAGACTCCCCTGAGGCCTCCATCCCTTCTGCCACCTCTCTGTGCCTCAGTTTCCACATTTAACAAGGGACAGTTGTACTAGTCTTGTGGGGTCGTCATGAGGGATAAACGAGTTGGTGTGTCTGAAGGCCACAGGACAGTGGTGGGACCCAGCAGTTGCTTAAGATGTGGGCTGAGATGCTGAAAGGAAGATTCCCCAAAAGGCAGGGGCCACCCAGAGATCCGGGTTCCTCCTTTCTCCTCCTGGCCGCTGTTCTCAGCCCTGGCTCTGCCTTGGGTCAGAACACTCCTCTCCCTCCCTCCCCATCTAGGGACATGGGTGGCTTTGCCATCTGGTGCAAGAAGGCAAAGGCCCCTCGGCCAGTGCCCAAGCCCCGAGCTCTCAGCCGGGACATGCAGGGCCTGTCCTTGGACCAACCCAGCCAGCCCAGGTGAGTCCTTGGGCTCGGGGGTGGGGGCGGGAATGGGGGTGGGGCGGTGCGTCAGGTCTGACAGGGGCTGTCCCATCACCACCAGCAAGGGCGGCTTCCCAGAGGGGACATTGTCGAGACTGGGTTCCAGGGCCTCCACCCTGCGGAGGAGTGACTCCATCTACGAGGCCTCCAACCTCTATGGCATCTCAGGTGAGTGCAGAGCCGGCAACTGAGGGATTGGGGTTGAGGCTGGGTGCGACTGGCCAAAGGTTTATACAGCTCAGAAGGGACGTGGCCACGGTTGGAACCAGGCCTGGCCCCACCCCATTCCGTAAAGACTAGCAGGGGCGCTGCTCTGGCCCGTGTGGTTCAGTTGGTTGGCGCGTCCTCCCTCACAACAAAAGGTTTTGGGTTCAATTCCCAGTCGGGCACATACCTAGGTTGCGGCTTCCATGCCCATCTGGGGTGTGTACAGGAGGCAACTGGGGGATATTTCTCTCTCACATGAATGTTCCTCTCTCTCTTTCCCTCCCTTCCTCTCTCTAAAATCCTCTGGTGAGGATTAAAAATAAAACTGGCCAGGGGGAAGGGAGCGTGCCGGGTGGGCTCTGGGGTGGGCAGCAGCCAGCCCCAAGCCCGCTGCCCCTCAGTTCCTTACTCCCCACCCCGTGCTTTCCTCAGCCATGGATGGGGTTCCCTTCACGCTGCACCCCCGATTCGAAGGCAAGAGCTGCGGCCCTCTGGTGAGTCTGCCCTGGGGGAACTTGGGTCTGTCCCTGCCCATCGCCTTTCTAGACAGGGGCACGGGGGCCATCATCCAGGCCCCGGCCCCCAGCACTGAGGCCCAAGTTTCTGGGTTGGGGGAGGCTGGAGACCAAGCCGTGGGGCTGGCGGGCACCAGTCTGGAATGGGGGAGTCCAGAGGGCAGCTGGATGCTGGTGGCCAGAGGCTGTGGCAGGAAGAGGGAGGGGATGTCCAGGCAGATATTGAGAGAGGCTCGAAGATGAGGGAATGGGGTTCCAGGTAGGGGTCTGGGTCCAAGACTGACCCGCCCCTGCCCACCAGGCCTTCTCTGCCTTTGCTGATCTGACCATCAAGTCGCTGGCAGACATTGAGGAGGAGGTAGGTGCTGGGGCGGGGAGGAAAGGCAGGGGGTGCTGGGACCCTCCCCCACCCCAGGTCTCCCCCAGCTGCACCCCACCTCTCCAGGGCTGGAGATCACTCAGTCCCTCAGTGGCTCTCCCCCCGCCCCCCATGCCTCACAGCACCCTCCACGGCCCCTCGCTCACTCTGTGCTCTTCCTCCCCCTCAGTACAACTACGGCTTCGTGGTGGAGAAAACAGCAGCTGCACGCCTGCCCCCCAGCGTGTCGTAGCCCCTTCCTGTCCCAGGGAAGGGGCCCCTGCCCCACACCCCCAGGACTGGCAGCTGCCCCACCCTAGCTCATGTTGGGGACCTTGGCAGCACAGGGCATTCTGGACCCTCAGCCCCGTGGGGAGCTGCTGGCCCGATGGGGGTGGACCTGGCTGCTTGATGGGGTCTCCTGCCCCAGGCCCTGTAGGGCAGAGGTGGGGCGAGATGGAAACTGGTGCCTTCACGTCATTTGTGTCAAGACTGTCTGGTGCCCGGAGGCCACAGGCTGTCCTCTGGGCAATAAACACTATGCCACCTGCCGTCTGGAGTCCTGATCCTGGCCCTGAGTGTGGCTCGTGGTCTTCACCTTGTGCCAGCCGGACAGCCGTGACCCCGCAAGCGGGGGAAATCCCGGGGAGGTGGCCCTGCTGCTCCTCCTGTTCCTCAGATGGAAACTGAGGCCCAGGATTCTCGGTCGCGAGGAAGACCCAGTCCTGCTCCCCTGTCCTTGCGCACAGTAACGTCATAGTAACAGCTACCGTGTATCTCGGGGACCACTTCGCAACACCTTAGACAGGTGTCTCATTTAGTCCCGTCACAGCCCGGTGGGAAGCCCGTTCTGTCACCATTTTACAGATGGTGACACTGAGGCCGCGGACAGCTAAGATCACAGCTGGGCTTGGAGCCCAGAGCCTGCTCTCCACAGAAAGCTGGCTGTGCATCCTTTCCCTCCGCTGAGCTATGGATACAAGGGTCGACCCTCATTATTCGCAGTCGTTCCATTTTATACTAAAGTTGCGGAGAAAACGGAACGAGTGAATCTTGGGCTCCTCAGGAAAATGGGTGGGTTTCTGTGAGGAGCTGTGGTCACATTTTTGTCAAGTGGTTGATACCTTGCTTATTATACGGATACTGCTGCATCCTTAACCTTGAACTCACTGCCAACAGCAGTGTAACTCACACCTGAACACAGCTCACCTCACACATATCACATGCCTCCAGCGAGGCAGCCCGCTGGAGCTTAGGGATACCAGACGGCACTTCGGCACCACGCGTGGGGCCTTTTTAAACAGCGAAATGCCAAGAGAAAGCACAGAAATGGGAAAGGTAGACCGCAGAAAAGACTCATTTACAGTCTGAGCTGGAACAGAAGGCAGTGTCACCCTGCTCCGCCTCAGCTGGGAACAGGTGCCTCCCGGGACCCGGGTTGTGCCCTGCTCTGCACGTGTCCTCCAGGGAGCACGAAAGCACCGGGAGTATTTTGATTTGGGGGTTTAGCCGGCAAGAGCGTGTGCAAACGTGGAGTTGCAAATAATGCCGGTGGGCGGTGTTTGTGAAATTCCTGCCCCAGGCTCCTGTCACGTGTCCGCCCCTCTCTTCTCTCCCCCACGTCCCTGTAGCATCAGGAAAGCCCCCAGGTCTCTGGCTCAGGGGCTGAGGGTTATTTCTCATCCACACCACGTGCAGCAGGCTCTGTGGGTCATAGTTGGAAATCCAGGTGAAGGGGCAGCCACCATCTCCTGACCCGGGGGGGGGGGGGGGGGATTCAGAAAAGTCTGGGCTATCAGTTAAATGGCCGAGCTAGGAAGTTCCTTGTTCAAGTTCAGGTCACAGTTCATTGGCCAGAATGGGTCCCCTGGGGCCTAAAGGGACAAACCACCCAACCAGACCTTTATGTCTAACAACACGACCCCAGGGGCCTGAGGGAAGAGGGTTCCCTGCTCTGGGGTCTGAGAGGAGGGGCGAAGTTCTACTGTGGGGTCTGACCGGGGAGGCAAAGCCCTGCTCTGGGGTCTGACGGGGTAGGGCGAGCTCTGCTCTGGGGTCTGAGGGGGGAGGGCGAGCCTTGTTCTGGGGTCTGACGGGGTAGGGCGAGCTCTGCTCTGGGGTCTGGGGGGGAGGGTGAGCCCTGCTCTGGGGTCTGGGGGGGAGGGCGAGCCCTGTGCTGGCGTCTAAGAGGGAAGACAGCTGTCTTGGACGGGTGGGGGGAAACCATGCACAAGGTACGTCCTCCCCCACACACTCAGCTGCCCTGAGAGAACTAGGCCTCCAGTGCTGAGCTATCTCCCCATCTCCCCTGTGGGCTCTGCCGGCCCCTGCCAGGTCCCGCCCAGGCTGCTCTGGCGCCGGCCTGGGAATTCAATCTGGCTGGAAAGCAAAGGTTGTTTGTTTTCCCTGGTTGCCTTCTCAGCTACCCCGAAACCATCCCTGGATCACTTTCCAGGGCAACCGGGTGTGATCGGGGCCCTTGGATGACCTGTGCTGGCCTCGGTCTAACTGGGCCGGCTGTCACAGGATCCTGCAAAATCCCAGCCCTCTGCCCTGCTGGGCCCGGCCCCTCACAGCACCCGGGAGGGAGCAGGGCCACACCAATCCGAACAGCCCAGGCGGCCTGGCTGGCTTGGCTCCTTGGATGGAGCTTCGGCCTGCGGACTGAAGGGTCCTGGATTCGATTCCGGTCAAGGGCACATGCCCAGGTTGCGGGCTCAGTCCCCAGTAGGGCGTGTGCAGGAGGCAGCCGATCAGTGATTCTCATCATTGATGTTTCTGTCTCTCCCTCTCTGAAATCAATAAAAATATACCTTAAAAAATAAAATGAAAAAATGTCAAACAGCCCCAGGCTGAGCTGACATCATCTTGGGCTACCAAGGGAACGAAGCCTTACCTATTCCTGCCTTTTACTCGCTCCTGGGCGCTGAGAGCCAGGCATCGCCGGAACCCGGGTACCGAGAGGGACGAGGGACCTTTCTGGAGAGGCACGTCCCAGCTCCACTGCTTGCCAGCTGGTGGCCCTGAGCAGTAACAACCTCTACACTCCCAGAACATTTCACCACCCCAAAAGGAGGCCCAGCAGCCTCTCCCAGCTCCTGGCAGCCACCGGCCTGCTCTCCGTCTCTGGATTTGCCTGTTTAGGACATTTCATACAGATGGAATCACAATATGTGGCCCTTCGTGTCTGGCTGCTCCTACTCAGTGTGATGTCTCCCGGGTTCATCCGTGTTGCAGCACGTCAGTGCTTCTTTCCTTTTGATGGCTGAGCGACAGTCCACTGTGCAAATGGACCACATTTTGTTCATCCATTCATCAGTTTGTGGACATTTGGTGATTGTCACTAGTACTGCTGTGAACTTGCATGTGCAAGGACTTGTTTGAACACCAGTTTTCAACCCTTTTCGGCCTCCTTACATGTTGTACTCCCACCCTAGTCCTGGCTATGAGGCGAGGGGCCCAGCTTCTAGCTCCCCTGACCAGTCCCGGAGTGAGGCCCTCTGCACCGGCAGCCAGCCAGTCCTCATTCTCCTCCCTCCTCCACCCTGAGTCCCCAAGGCCTGCCCCATTCCAGGGAGTTTTAGAAGCTGGAGTCCCCTGTGTCCTCAGGAACCTGCTCTGTCCTGGATCCCTCTGTGATGGGGTTCCAGCCATTGCTGCTGGGTGGCCTCACTTTTCAGGCCTCAGTTTTCCCATCTGTGGGTGGGGTTGTCCTGAAGATGAACTGAGGACAGGAAAGCACCTGGCCCATAACATTTATTCTCATTTTATCCTCTTTGTTGATATCCATCATGCTCCCCAAGAGCCCACGCTCACTGGGCATGCTCACGTACACGGTCTCCTGACGCCACGCCACGGTGCGGAGGAAGTCTGTGCAGCTTCCCAGGGACCAGGGAGGAGAGGGCCAAGGCTGGTGGGACACCCAGGTCTGTGGTCAGCTGGGTCCCTACCCAGGGCCAGGCTTGGGGATCAGCCGTCCTGCTGGGTGCTGCCCCTTCTCTGCCCATTGGGAAGAGTCCTGTGGGGGTTTCCTTTGCTGTGGCTGAGCCTCCTCTGCTCCTTGGGCCCGGGAGTCCTCACATGGCTCAGGAAGGGACAGGCTGGAAAATTCCTGGGACATCTGCACATTTGGGTAGGGGTGGGGGGTCAGACCACCCCCACTCCTGGTGAAATTTGTATGTTTGAAGATTTGTGGGAGACAGTTCCCAGGGCAAACCCCGTCTCCCATTCCTGCCCTCCCTACCCTCACTCCTGCCACCCCACTCCTTACCCCAAGCCCGGGCTTGGCCACAAGCACATTCAGGTGTGGCTCAAGTGACGTGGAGATAGTGCGGGCCAGAGTTTATTTGCAGGATGGGAGTGGGGCCAGGGCCTCTGGAGACCCCTGGGACTCTGAGTTATCCACTCCAAGCCCTGCCAGTTCCATGAGCCCCAGAAACTGGCCATCAACCCATCTTTCTCAGCCACCAGGCGCCCGACTGACAGCAGCACCGGCTGCCACACATTGACAACCTACTGTGCACAGGCCCCCGGAATGGCTTACACGGAGTCTCACGGGAGCCCTAGGCAGAGGGATCGATTTGTCCCCACGTTACAGACAAGGAAACTGAGACACGGAGTGGTGAGCCTCACCACGGACCCACAGCCAGGAGTCTGGGTGCAGCCCTTCAGGGCCGTGTGGCCCTGGGCTTCTCTGAGCTCTGCACACACAGGTTTCAAATGCTCACAGACTGGAAGGAGTCGCAGAGACTTGCACTGTCAGCAGCATGGGGGTTACAGGACCTGGCTCTGATGCTCAGTACTGGCCGGGGGACCCGTGGTGAGTCACTGCCCCTCTCTGGGCCTCGGTTTCCTCATCTGTAAAATGGACGGAGACATTTAGAGAACCGCTGCCTAAGCCCCACCCGCCCCTCCTGCCTATCCCAGAACCTCACTGTCTGCGTCGCTACATTTCCCAGTCTCCCCTGCAGCAAGTTGTGGCCATGTCCTGATCAGTGGGAAATAAGCAGAAAGGTCCCAAGGCCTCCCAGGAAGACTTTGGAAAGATGCTGAGCCAGCCCTGGCCTCTGCCTTTCTCTCTGAGTGAGGATGTGAAGGCTGGAGCCCTGGCAGCCACTTTGTGCCATGAGGCAACTTTGAGGGATGCTGTGAACTGAAAGAGAACAAGCTGTACTGCTACTGTGACTGATCTCTGCAGACTGCTCTTCCTGCTGCCTCACACCAGCTCTCTGTCCCTGGCCCCTGAGCTCACACCAGTGTGGAGTCTTTCCCCAACCCCCCTGGCTTGTGTCCCAGCATGCTGCGCATCTCATGGGTGACCCCGTCCCAGGGCCCCCCACTGACCAACAGTGTCCGGTGCATGCAGGATGCAGACAGGCTGCTCTCCCGGACACCCCCCACCGTTGCAGACATGGAGGCAGTGACTGAGGGTCTGAGGGGGTCCCCAGGTTCTGGGCAGAATGAGTAGGGGATTTGGTGGTGGGTACCCTGCTGGGGCGGAGCCCTGGGGCTGGCCTTGGAGACTTCAGTGGAGCGGGCAGGGTCATCTTCGAAGTGCGGTGGAGAGAGCTCACGGAGACCCCGGCGGGTGGCTTGGGCAGCCCGGAGCAGCGCGTGGGTCAGTACGGCCACCAGGGCCAGGGCGCCCAAGCCAAGGATGGAGGCGGCTGCTGCTCCCGCCTCGATCTCGAAGAGCAGCAGAGCATAGATGGACAGTCCTGAGGAAGGAAATGTTTCTCATTTACTCAGTCTGCAAACACGTGCTCCCCAAGCCCTGGGAGAGCTTCCCACAGAGGGGCGGGCATTCAAAACCGTCCAACACCATAGGCACGTGGATCAACCCATCGATCCTCGCACAGCCCACAAATATATCCTCATGACGTCAATTTTACCGTAAAAGGGTGAATTTCGTTTTATGTGCACTTTACCACAATTAAAACAACCCAGATCTCAGGTTTTCTGAATCCCCGTCATTGGCCTTCAGTGAATCACGGCTCCCCTCCGGCCTTGGTTTGCTAATGTGAACAAGGCAGTGGGTGACCTGGCCTTGAGGGCCTTGCTGGTCCAGCATGCAGTTGGCACCATTCATTACTGTGGGAACATTTACCAGTGTCTACCCCCTAGATCCCAATAGTACCTTTCTCCCACCCTGTGTGACAACCAAACACCTCCCCAGATATTGCCAAATATCCCCTGGGGCATAGCCTCAGCCCCCATTGAGAACGGCCAGTCCAGTCCCTATGCCCACCCTGGAGGCTGGTCTAGAAGCTCTGACCCACCCCTATGGCATCAGTGACGTGGCCAATCAGAGCACTGCTTCCCGTCTTGTAGTGATTGGTGCAGGGTTTTCCCGTGGCCCAAGCTCAGCCAATGAGAATCAGCACTGAGACTTTTGCTTGGGATTTGAGAACCCAGAAATTTTCTTACTGCATCCCCTGGGGAGCTTGAGAGAGAAGCCGGGGCTGACAGGATTTCTTGGCACTTTATGGGAGTGTTTTCATGCCTTCTTTGGCTCTGAACTCTTGCTTTTGAAGATGACACATTGTATCTGACGTTAAAGTGAGGCCAAGGACGTTTTTTTGCTCTACACAATTGTTTTTCCAAATTATAAGAGAAAGTTTATTTAGAAAGGTACAGAGGTGGGAAAGGCCAGCCAGCTGGGCTATGTGGGCTTAGGAAATGAGTTACGGAGGCAAGAGAAGGGCCCTCGGAGCCTAGGAAAAAGAGAGAGGACACGCCTGGGGAAGGAGAGGGGGAAAGGCAGGGGCGTGCTCAAGAGAGAGAAAGGGCGTGCCGCTCTGAACATTTTTGAAAAGGTCTTTATAATTATTCTTTTGGCTCTGGTTAGCAATGAATGGAGGATTGACTGGACATACTGGGGAATTCTTGCCAATGAGGTCACCTAACCTTAGAAAGAATCTAAATGGGAGCTGAACGAATTCTTAATGCTTGATGAGACTGACATAGTTACTTTTTTTTTTTTTTTTTTTTTTTGCCCTTTGTGAGTTTTCTCATATTTTAAAATGAGGATACTTTAAGTCTCCAACATGTTTGCTGGTTCGTGAGAAGACGGGAGGTTGTAGGCATTTTGTTGAAAGCACAGATACAACCATCTTTCTAAGGGGAAGCAGGGGAAGAGGTGAAGCAAGGGGCATTTCTGATGGGCTCATTTGAGCACCTGGATTCAATCACACCTGAGGCCAACAATCCCCTGGTCTTTTCAGATACGCTGGTCACCCCATCCACTCTCTTTGCTGTTGTTGTTAATCCTCACTCAAGGACATTTTTTCCATTGATTTTTAGAGAGAGTGGAAGGAACGGGGAGAGACAGAGAGAGAAACATCTCATGTCTATTGGTTGCCTCCTGCATGCGCCCCGACCCGGGGCCAGGGATCAAGCCTGCAACTGAGGCATGTGCCCCTGACCATAATCGAACCTGGGACCCTTCAATCCCAGAGCTGATGCTCTAACCACTGAGAAAACCAGCTAGGGCTCCACTCTCTTTTTTAAAAAAAAGAACTATACCTGGGGCATTTTATTAACTCAAACAACAAAAGTTAAGCAGAGTTCCCTGCACTTTACATACAATTTCCCATAGTGAGCCCTCAGCTCACATCTCATAAATACGTATTTTAATTGTGTCTCCTAAACATTTGTCAAGATTACAACCAAATATAACATGTCAGGAATCTCTTTAAAGAAACGTGATGATTTGATGCCTTTACCAGGAGGTGTGGGTGAGAACGTTGATCTAAGTTATTAAAAGCCAGGGAGGAAAAGAGGATGATGAGTCCTCTGGCACCCAGCTAATTATTTTTACTCTCCTTCATGTTTGGGGATTTTAAATTACATTTCTGCTTTATAAAGTGTACCCCCCCCCCCTTAAGCCATTCTTGAGCTGGAAGTTCTGATATTTGTAACCAAAACAGTTTTTTGCTAAGGCCAACCTCTGAAACTATCTCTTGAAACTACCAAGGACAGAAAATTTTGTTCAAAACCAAACGTAGAAAACTGATGAATCAGGAGTGTTCGGAAGACAAGTACCATTTATGAATCCCCGCCCCCCCCCCCCCCAAAGCCTCCCACTGGAGCCAGATGCCATGTACGGGCTTTTAGGGGGATTAACTCTAAATCCTCTCAGCAATTCTACGAAGCAACAAACTGTTATCATCCCATTGTACTGATGAGGAAACTGAGGCAGAAAGTGTCAGACCCAAGTGTCAAACACAGGCAGGGTGGCTCCAGAGTTTACCCCGGTTATGGGACCATTAACCCTGGCTGTTCCCACCCACGGCCCCCACACCCCACGTCCTGTCCCCCAGCACGCACCTGCTAAGTAGACGGAGACCCCACAGCAGAAGAGGCCCACGGCCACATGTCTGAGGAGGCGGCAGTCATAGAAAAACCAGTCAGACCTGGGAAGAGGGGGCAGGAAGAGGGGGCTCTGGAGGTAGAGCTGCTTGGGGAAGGCTGGGGGTGGGGGGGAGGGAGTGGCCCAGCTTTGGGGGAAACAAGATCTGTGTGAGGATCCATCCTGAACACTCATCCATTGTTCCAGGTTAGTGTTCACCACCATTTACCATCCAGCCATTCCTGTTGATTATTCAACCATATAGCTACCCATCCATGTAACCATGCCCTATGAATTCATCCGTCCGCTCATCCACGCATCCGTGCATCCATCCACCCATCCATCCATTCATCACTTAACAACCCTAAGCCTAATCCCCGTCTCTCTGCACTCAGGGCCTAGTGCCCCCTAAATGACCAGAGCCTCCACCAGAGAGCTAGCTGGCCCCTGGCCCTCTCTGAGCCTCAGAGCCTCCACCAGAGAGCTGGCCGGCCCCTGGCCCTCTCTGAGCCTCAGAGCCTCCACCAGAGAGCTGGCCGGCCCCTGGCCCTCTCTGAGCCTCAGAGCCTCCACCAGAGAGCTGGCCGGCCCCTGGCCCTCTCTGAGCCTCAGAGCCTCCACCAGAGAGCTGGCCGGCCCCTGGCCCTCTCTGAGCCTCAGAGCCTCCACCAGAGAGCTGGCCGGCCCCTGGCCCTCTCTGAGCCTCAGTTGGCACATTTGTAAAGCGGATGGTCGCAGCAGTAGTTTCACCTGCTATACATTTTCAACTGATAGAACAGAGAGGGAGGCAGGGATGGAAGGAAGGAGGGAGGAGGGAAGGATACATGGGGGGAGGGAGAGATGATAAAGGGATGGGGGAAGGAAGGAAAGCTCCCCCCAACCTGAGGCCCAGAGAGGGGTAGTGGCTCGCCTGGGCTCGCCCAGCCCCGGGGCCGGGCGGCGAGGCCAGTCCTCCTACCTGCCGGGGCCGGGCCCCCTGGCCAGCTCGGCGCCCAGGTGGCCGCAGAGCGCGGCGAGCAGCAGGCAGGTGAGGCTCAGCACCAGGGCCAGCGCGGCGAGCGCGGCGGCCAGCGGCAGCAGCGCCCCGGCCGCGTCCTCGGGCAGCCCCGGGCCCGCGCCCAGCTCCGGACCCAGCCCGTCAGCTCGCGTCCCCCGCAGCTCCGCGCGGCCCGCCTGCAGCTGGAACAGCAGCTGCGCGCCCAGCGCCGCCAGGACGGCCGCCGGGACGCCCAGCAGGATCAGCGCGGCCAGCACCCGGTCGCTGTAGGAGCGGGCCATGGCGCGGGCGGGCCGGGGGCCGTCGAGGAGTCAGAGATTTTCGGGGAGCAGGGGAGCTGCGGGTGGCGGGGGGTCCTGAAGGGGGCGGGGGTCGCAGGGGTGCTTGAAAGATGGGGTGACTTCAGGAGCTTCGGGGTACAGGTCGCAATGGGGACGAGGGAGCTCTGCGCAAACTTGAGACGGTGTTTTCTCCTCCTTTGGAGGACCCTGGGGCGCCCCCTCCCGGCTTCGGGTGCTGGCGGGGAGGGGCCGGCGTGGGGCGGGGCCAATGAGGGGAGGGTGGCCCCCACGAGGGGCAAGGGCGTGGTAGCTCCATCCAGGGACCCCTCAAGGTCTCTAAAGTACCCCCACCGCCGGCCTAAGCACCTGTTTCGTTGTTGTTTTTTAAAAGGAACTTGGCCCTGGCCCGGCTCAGCTGGTTGGAGCGTCCTCTGGGACACCAGAGAAGTTGCCTGTTGGATTGGGGTCAGGGCACATGCCTAGTTCAGGCGTTTGCAATCTCTCTCTCTCTTCTCTCTCTCTCTCTCTCTCTCTCTCTCTCTCTCTCTCTCTCTCTCTCTCTCTCTCTCTCTCTCTCAATAAAAGCCCCACAAAACCGTTGTCTTCTAAAAGCTGCAGAGGAGCCTGCACCCTGCCGTTAGGTACACTGAATTTAAGAGCCATCATCACCGGGGTCCCATGCACAGGTGGCTCACTGAGGTCCGCAAAGGGAAAACTGGCTGGAACCTGCAATAGGCGGCATCACCGACCTGGAGATCGGGGGGGGGGGGGGGGGGGGGTGAGAATGAAATAAGGCCGCACTAGTCCAGTCCCCAGGCCGCCCGGCCCAGAGCAGCGGCGTGTCAGCCTTTCCGGAGATTAGGCGCAGGGAAGGGGTTTACATCTCATTTACCTGTTTGGCCCCGCCCCCCGGAGAACTTGGCTCCCCACCCCTCGCTCAGGTGGCGCCAGAGGCAAAACCCAGAGGTTCCTGGCGCCCAGATAACTCCTGTCCCCGCGGGACCTGCCAGATAGGACGCGCCCTTCGTGTCATTTTTCAGAAGAAAGAAAGGAGGCTTAGAGACGGCGGTGACTGTCCCAGTCGTACAGCCAGGAAAGGGGTTCCAGACTGGGGTTTTGGTTTATTTCTCTACTAGAATTCGTGCAAGGGGCTCGGCCGGTCCTTGCCGCCCGGCTTTGTCCGGAAGGTCGTCCGGGCTGTCGTTCTGCTGTTCGATCTAATCAACATATTAGCTCTTTACTGTATAGGATTCTGTTGTCTCTCCGGGAACACTCGGGACCCCGGCATCCATGGCACCAAGTATTGAAATGCATCCCGTATAAACGATAAAGGGTTGTTGCAGTTTGCATATTAAATACACGGACACCTCATTTCCCCCCTTTTATTGAGCTTATTGGGGTGACACTGCTTAACAAAACTATACAGGTTCCAGGTGCACAATTCCACAGCATGGACATCTCAGTTCATGGAGGATGGGCTGAGTGTCCTCAGCACGATTATTCGATTTGATTTGCTTTTTCCCGTGTTGGAACCAGTAACGATCCCACCTCACCCAGATCGTAGTAAAAATATTTCTGGAGACCCGGACGGAAGGCTCAGACGCGCGCCTCTGGAGGACAGGACAGGCCCTGGGTCCGCCCCCTTTTGGGAGAGGGTATCTCACAGCCAGATCTCCGTCCCGCCCTTCACCTGCCGGGGTGTGTGTGTTGGGGGGAGGGGGGCAGGATCAGAACAGACTCCTCCAGTTCCTCCCCCCTCTCCGGGCCTCAGAATGACCCTTCTCAGCCCTGGCCGGCCTGGGTCAGTGGGTAGAGCATCTGCCCATGAAGGACCTCGGGTTTGACTCCTGGTCACGGGCAAGTACCTGGGATGCAGGCGCGTGTGGGAGGCAACAAGTCAATGTGCCTCACACCCATGTTTTTTTCTCTTTCTCCCCTCCCTCCCGTTCACTCGCTCTTTAAAAAAATCAATGGAAAAAATGTCCTGGGGTGAGGATTAACAACAACACCAGGCCCTTCCCACTCCCCCGTGGGCCTTGCCCGCCATCTGGAGAACTCCCCCTACACTCCCCCGCCTCCCTGCTATGGCCTCCTGCTGGGGCCCCACCTCCTGGCCAGAACTCAGAATGCCACCGCCCCCCCGCCCCCCGCCGCCCCGCTCGGACCCTGTGGGGCCCGTCTCTGATTCCACCTTGGGGAGCTGAGAGTAGCCCCCGGCCCCACCCACCACCGGGTAAGGGGCGAGGGGTGAGGGGTGAGGGCGCCCCATAGACCCGCCCCACCAGGGGGTCAGAACAACCCCCATCCCACCCCCGCCTCCTCGGAGGTGTCATTACAGACCCCCCTCTGGTCATCCCCCACCCAGGTCAGAACAGCTCCCCGGCCCCGCCCTCCGCCCCGGGGGCGCCCCCCGCAGCCCGGCCGTGTGCGCCCCGCCCCGCCCCGTCCACGCGGTACTTGCGGCGCCGCAGCGGCTCGGTGAGGCTGCGCGGCGCGGGGTCGTCCAGGTCCTCGGGCTGCAGGAAGCTGCGGTCCAGCACCTCCGCCGCCTCCTGCCAGTTGGCGAAGCAGGCGGGGCCCAGGCGCCGGATCTCGTCGGCCGCGTCGCGCGTGAGCACGTCCCCGCTCGGCTTGAGCACCACGACGGCGGGCAGCCGCTCCACCGAGAACTGGCGTCCGAGGTCCCTGCACGGCCGGCAGGTCAGTGACCCCGAGCCGGGACCCCCACATCTACTGAACTGAACGCCCCGTGTGCATGCCCGGGCTGGGCGCTGGGGAAGCCCGGTACCGGTACCGGTACCGGGGCAGGCCAGGCCACACCGGCCCTGCGCTGTGCCTCCCTCCGACAGCCCGACTCGCTCCGACTCAGGGACCTTGCACGGGCCGGGCCGGGCCATCTCCTGTCTGCTCTACCTGGTGCGCTCTTCCCAGGCCTCTGCCCATTGAGACCCAACTTCACATCGCAGCACCTCCTTTCCCGCTGCCGTTCAGTGCCGGTCAGCATCCTGCACATGGCATGGGCGATTTCCCCCACAATAGAACCAGCTTCGCCAGGGCACGGGTTCTGTTCTTACTCACTGTGTCCCCAGTGCCTGCAACAGTGTGGGGCGCAGAGTAGGTACTACTCCTGATGTGTGGGAGGAATGAATGGATATTGATAAATGCCATAAAGAAGTGTGGGTAGGGGCTGGCGGTTAGGGAGGGCCTCTCCAAGGAGGTGACCTTTGAGCTGAGATCTGCAGGAGGAGGAGGGCGGGGGCGGGGGGGGGGGGGGGAAGAGTTGGGGGAAGGGGTCCCAGGCAGAAGGCGCAGCGCAGCCCATGCAAAGGCCCTGAGGTGGGAGGGAGATTGGGGTGCTGACTTGATCACGCAGGGCCCACAGGGTTACAACGTTTTCTTTTCAGTCTGAGGAGGAAGCTGGTGAGAACCATCCACAGCCCCCCCCCCACACACCCCGACCCCCAGGACCTATCTAGGCCAGAATCCCTCACAGTCTGCGTTGAGTAAAGGGAGCCAGACTGGGCCCATCACCCATAGTTCTTTCTTTCTTTTTCTTTTTTCCAAATTAGAAAGTTACAGAAGTGGTAGAAGCGAGCCAGCTGGGCTGCGTAGGCTCAGGAAACAAGCTAGAGGCAGAAGAAGGGCCCTTTGGCTCCAGAGAGGGAAAGACAAAGCTAACACACTTGCAGGGAAGAGGAGGGGGAAGGGAAAGGCCGGAGAGCACGCCTCACTCTCGGTTCTTAATTTCCACCCCCTTGGTTCCTGGGTGGCCCTTTTCCAGGCCTCCACACAGAGAACACATGACACCTGCAAAATCCCACAGGAGTAGGTTGCCAGACAGCAAGTGAAGATACAGGACACCCGTTAAGTATGAATATCATATAAACAAATACTTTTTTGTATAAGGTTGTCCCATGTAATATGTAGGACAAACTTATACTAAGAAGTTGTTCATAGTTTGTGTGAAATTTGTGTTTTACTGGGCATCCTATACAGTGGGGCCTTGACTTAGGAGTTTAATTCATTCCGAGATGGAGCTTGTTAAGGAGCTCGTTAACTCAAATTACTCTATCAACTCAATGCAAAAAATCGGCAGAGAGACAGCTGGTATCTCAAAAAACTCCTTAGTCGGGACACTTGTAAGTCAAGGCCCCACTGTATCTGGCAATCCTGTGGGTGGGGGTGGAGGGTTGGAACTGGCTCCCTTTCTCCAGGTGCCAGCTGGGTGGATGTTCTGTTGAGAGGAGCGCCTCAAACAAGGTCAGCATTTTCTACGATGCCCTGGCAGCTGGCATTTCTGCCTCAGGGACGGCAATGTTGCCACTTCTGGGGAAAAAACCCCCCCTTCCCCAGCTGCAAAGGGCAGTGGGAGTGAGCCAATGTCCAAACTTTGATAATCTCGGGGGGAGAATGAAGTTCTCCATGACCAGAAACTTCCAACTTGTTGTATAACAAAATGAATGAAATCAGAAAATGTCGCGAAGTCTGCAACTCACTTTCAAATGTTTCAGCACAAACCTCGCCCGTATGTAGATACAGAAAATATGGCAAGATGTTAACAATGACCTAGCGTTTCCCTGTGTGCTTCTTCCAACTTGTTGGTATTTTTGAAAATTTTCATAATGAAAAGTTGGGGTTTAAAAAGAGTGAAAGGCTTGCTACGGAAAAGGGAAAAGTTCTAAAATAGCCACAGCCCTAGCTGGTTTGGCTCAGTGGATAGTGTCGGCCTGTGGGCTGAAGGGTCCTGGGTTCGATTCTGGTCAAGGGTACATGCCCGGGTTGTGGGCTTGATCCCCATTAGGGGGCGTGCAGGAGGCAGCTGATCAATGATTCTCTCTCATCATTGATGTTTCTATCTCTCTCTCCCTCTCCCTTCCTCTCTGAAATCAATAAAAATATATATTTTTAAAAATAGCCACAGACTAGAGCCCAGAAATCGGCCCGAACCAATATGCTCAATTAATATTTGACAAAGGAGGCAACAACATACAATGGAGCCAAGATAGTCTCTTCAATAAATGGTGTTGGGAAAATTGGACAGATATATGCAAGAAAATGAAACTAGACCACCAACTTACACCATACACAAAAATAAACTAAAAATGGATAAAGGACTTAAATGTACGACAGGAAACCATAAAAATTCTAGAAGAATCCAAAGGCAACAAAATCTCAGACATATGCCGAAGCAATTTCTTCACTGATACAGCTCCTAGGGCACTTGAAACGAAAGAGAAAATGAACAAATGGGACTACATCAAAATAAAAAGCTTCTGCACAGCAAAAGAAACCATCAACAAAACAACGAGAAAACCCACTGTGTGGGAAAACATATTTGCCAATGTCATATCTGATAAGGGCCTAATCTCCAAAATTTATAGGGAACTCATACAACTTAACAAAAGGAAGATAAACAATCCAATCAAAAAATGGGCAAAGGACCTAAATAGACACCTTTCAAAAGAGGACATTCAGAAAGCCAAGAGACATATGAAAACATGCTCAAAGTCACTAATCATCCGAGAGATGCAAATCAAAACAACAATGAGGTACCATCTCACACCTGTCAGACTGGCTATCATCAACAAATCAACAAACGACAAGTGCTGGAGAGGATGTGGAGAAAAAGGAACACTTGTGCACTGCTGGTGGGAATGCAGACTGGTGCAGCCACTATGGAAGACAGTATGGAGTTTCCTTAAAAAACTGAAAATGGAACTCCCATTTGACCCTGTGATCCCACTGCTAGGAATATATCCCAAGAAACCAGAAACACCAATCAGAAAGGATATATGCACCCCTATGTTCATAGCAGCACAATTCACCATAGCTAAGATCTGGAAACAGCCTAAGTGCCCATCAGTAGATGAATGGATTAGAAAACTGTGGTACATCTACACGATGGAATACTATGCTGCTCTAAAAAGGAAGGAACTCTTACCATTTGCAACGTCATGGATGGAACTGGAGAGCATTATGCTAAGTGAAATAAGCCAGTCAATGAAGGAAAAATACCACATGATCTCACTCATTCATGGATAATAGAGACCATTATAAACTTTTGAACAATAATAGATACAGAGGCAGAGCTGCCTCAAACAGATTGTCAAACTGCAGCAGGAAGGCCGGGGAGGGTTGCGGGGCAGGAGGTAGGGGGGTAAGAGATCAACTAAAGGACTTGTATGCATGCATATAAGCATAACCAGTGGACATAAGACATTGGGGGATAGGGGAGGCTAGGGGACTGTCTAGGGCGGGGGGATAAAATGGACACATATGTAATACCCTTTGTAATACTTTAAGCAATAAAAATTAAAAAAAAAAAAAATAGCCACAGACTAAAGCGCCATTTATTGGGCCGCTAATTGTAAAGCTTGACTCCCGACACCTCTCCCTCCCTCAGCTCCAGCACCCTCCATGGCTCCCAGCTATGCCGAGGACCACATCAAACTTGTTAAGGTGGCATTTGGGGCACTGCTCCACGTGGTGCCTGCTGACTTCTCACACCTGCAATTACTTATCGGTCCCTAAATTGGCTGTCCTTCGAGCCTTTGTGCTGTGCTATGGCCTCTGCCTAGAAACCCTCCCCTTTCCTCAGACTTCATCCTCCCAACTTTCCTGTCCTTAGAGGTCTCTCTTTACAGCCACTTCCTTAAGTGAGCATCCCCTGACCCCCACATCTCAGCAAGGTCCCCCATTATATCTCTACGTGGTATCCTTCCTTTGTCTTCCAGAACATACTGCAGTTTGCTATTATGTATTTGAGTCTTTGTGAAACTCCCTGGGGGCTGGATGGACACAGGGGTGTGTAGGCCCTACTCTGTAGCCCTCTGTCCTCCAAATATGGCCTGGCTGCTCACACCAGATGGCGCTCTGTCAGTAAACGAATACTGTACATCAAACTAAAAAACTGCACAGCAAAAGGAACCATCATCAAAATGAAAAGGGAACCCACTGCATTGGGAGAACACATTTGCCAATGATACAACTGATAAGGGGTTAATTTCCAAAATATATAAAGAACTCAACAAAAGGAAGACAAACAGTCCCACTAGAAAATGGGCTCAGTGGTTGAGCGTCAACCTATGAACCAGGAGGTCACAGTTCGATTCCCGGTCAGGGCACATGCCTGGGGTTGTGGGCTGGATCTCCAATGGGGGGCATGGAGGAGGCAGCTGATCAATGATTCTCTCTCATCATTAATGTTTCTATCTCTCTCTCCCTCTCCATTTCTCTCTGAAATCAATTAAAAAAAATTTTTTTTAAAAAATGGGCAAAGGACCTGAGTAGATACTTCTCCAAAGAGGACATATAGATGGCCCATAGACATATGAAAAAAATGTTCAACATCACTAATCATCAGAGAGATTCAAAT
This sequence comes from Myotis myotis, assembly GCF_014108235.1. Classification (NCBI taxonomy): domain Eukaryota; kingdom Metazoa; phylum Chordata; class Mammalia; order Chiroptera; family Vespertilionidae; genus Myotis; species Myotis myotis. Next base: position 86,105,226 of record NW_023416368.1, read on the forward strand.
TAAAACTACGAGGTATCACCTCACACCTGCCAGAATGGCTACCATCACTAAATCAACAAACAGCAAGTGCTGGCGAGGATGTGGAGAAAAGGGAACCCTAGTGCACTGCTGGTGGGAATGCAGACTGGTGCAGCCACTATGGAAAACGGTATGGAGTTTCCTCCAAAAATTAAAAATGGAACTACCGTTTAACCCAGTGATCCCACTTCTGGGAATATATCCTAAGAATTCCGAAATACCATTCAGAAAGAATATATGCACCCCTTTGTTCATAGCAGTGTTATTTACAATAGTTAAGATCTGGAAACAGCCCAAGTGCCCATCAGTAGATGAGTGGATAAAAAAAGCTGTGGTACATCTACACAATGGAACGCTATGCAGCTGTAAAAAAGAAGGATCTCTTGCCCTTTGCAACAGCGTGGATGGACTTGGAGACTATGATGCTAAACGAAATAAGCCAGTCAGAAAAAGATAAATTTCTTATGATCTCATTTATATGTGGAATCTAAAGAACAAAATAAACAGAATAGGTCCAGAGGCATGGATGCCTGGAACAGACTGACAGATCTCAGAGGGGAGGAGAGGAGGGGGACGGGAAGAGGTTAACCCAAGAACTTATATGCATATATGCATAGCCTATGGACAGAGACAATAGTGCGGTGAAGGCCTGGAATGGGGTGGGGACTAGGTGGAGGGGGAGAAAATGGGGGACCTCTGTAATACTGTCAACAATAAAACAAAAAAATACTTCACTCTCAGCAGAAACAGCCCTTCCTCCAGGAAGCCCTCCCTGACCTTCCCCTCCCACCTCACCTCCTCAGGTCATCCTCAAAGGGCAGGAAGAGCCACTTCTTGGGCATGTCCTTGAGGAACAGGTCCTGTTGCTCCTCTGTGGTGTCCTGAGACACATACACCAAGGCCAGCTGGGCTGCCCGCAGCACATAGAACTCATCGGTGAGCCGAATGAAGAAGTCCCTGAGAATCGGGGCAAAGGCCTGGCACTGGGGACAGGACCCAGCGCCGAAGAACAGCAGCACCAGTCGGTTGTCCAGCCTGCGGCTGAGCTCTGCCTCTGTATCCAGTTCGTCCTGGTCACTGTTGTTTCGGATCAGAACTCGACCAGAGAAGAGGGAGGCCATGGCAGCCCCGGCTAGGGCCTGGGAAAGGGTGCAGGGACCTGTGTGGCCCTGGGCCTGCTGGCTGGCTGCTGTCCCAGGATTAGGGATCTTTAGGAGGTCAGTGTAAGGCCTTGCTAATCTGCCTAAGCCATGACCTGATTCTGACCTGATTCTGCAGAGCCTCCCAGGGCGGAGGGCAGCTTCCAGGGCCTTTTCTCAAGGCATAACTGCAAATGCGTTTTAAAAATGCGCAGGACTGCAAAGGAAGCCCGTCAGACTGACATAAGGTAGGAGACCTGTTCCTTATGTGATGTAAAAACACATGCTTCTTGTCCTAACTGGTTTGGCTCAGTGGATAGAGCATCAGCCTGCGGACTGAAGGGACCAAGGTTCGATTCCGGTCAAGGGCATGTACCTTGGTTGCAGGCACATCCCCAGGAGGGGGTGTGGTGTGCAAGAGGCAGCTGATCGATGTTTCTCTCTCATCGATGTTTCTAACTCTCTATCCCTCTCCCTTCCTCTCTGTAAAAAATCAATAAAATATATTTTTTAAATAAAACACATGCTTCTTCATGAGCACATTAAGTAATCCTGATTCACCAGGGCTCTACTAACCACTGCCATCTCCAAGTGGAGATGAGCATGAGTGGTATTTTGAGGTGTCTGCCGTGACCAGGACGTGAGGTGAAATTATCTTGGGTTTCCACGGGCGAAGGGGTCCCGGGACCGGCCCGTGCCTGCTGTGACAGGCTTGAGAGACTTGCTAGATTCCGGTGAGAAGTTCATGGAAATAAAGATGACTTCCCCCTGAATTCTGACTGGACAGTCCACCTTAAGGTCCCCTGATGTGCAAGGTTGAACATCATGGCTGCCGTATGTTGCAGCCCCTCCATCAAGAGAGGGAAACCAGCTCCCCTCTCCTTGTATCCAGGCTGGCTGGCGACTTGTTTCCATCAACAGAATTCGGCAGAAGGTGTGAGTTTACAGGATCACTCTCACCTCCCGCTGTCACTCCCTTGGAATCTTCCTCCAGACGCTCCAAGTATTAGACAGGACAAGGGCCTCAAGGTCTGGCAGCTCTAAGCCTTACACTACATGTTAAAATGTAGCACAGTGTTTTGCAGACAGCTGGAAACAGGATGAGCTTGACAAGAACCCAACCAGATCATTGTAGCCAATTGCAAAGAAGAAATCAATGTGTGATTAACCAAATAGTGTATATAAACAATGGCTAAGCCTTGCCTGACTGGTGTGCTCAGTGGTTAGCGTCGGTCCCCCTATGAACCAAGAGGTCATGGTTCGATTCCCGATCAGGGCACATGTCCAGGTTGCGGGCCCAATCCATTGATGTTTCTATCTTTCTCTCCCTCTCCCTTCCTCTCTGAAATCAATAAAAACATATTTTTAAAAAAAACCCAAACCAATGGCTAAGCCTTCCTTAGGGGACACCAGCTTCGGACATGAATCCCATCTCCGTTACTTCCTGCAAGTAAAACTACCTTGTGACAACCATGTGTCATTCCTTTTTAATTTTTTTAATTTAATTTTTTTTAAATAAAGAAGGCAGTGTTTTCTTTTTTTAATATGTTTTTATTGATTTCAGAGAGGGAGGGGAGAGGGAGACAGGGATAGAAACATCAATGATGAGAAAGAATCAGCTGCCTCCTGCAAGCCCCCTACCTGGGATGGAGCTCACAATCTGCCATGTGCCTGACAGGGAATCAGACGGTCACCGTCTGGTTCATGGGTCAACGCTCAACCACTGAGCCACACGGGCTGGGCTATTTATTTATTTTAGAGAGAGGAGGGAGAGAGAGAGAAGCATTGATGTGAGAGAGAAACATCAATCGATTGCCTCCCATACTCGCCCCCATCACGGATTGAACCCACAACCTAGGTATGTGCCCTGACCAGGAATCAAACCCACTACCTTTTATTGAACAGGACGAAGCTCTAATTAACTGAGCCACACTGGCCCGGGCCCATGTCTCATTTCTGAATAGAGCACCCCCCAAACTGTGAACCCTTTGAGTTGGTTAACACAAGGAAGCCGCGGTAGCCCAGAGGTTGACAAGCCTTTTTTGTAAAGGGCCAGGTAATAAATATTTTCAGTTTTGTGAGACATACAGTCTCTGTTGCAACTTTAAATTTTGTCATGCAAAGCTGCTCTAGACAATATGTAAGTGAATTTATGTGTCTGGGTTCCAGTAAAATGCTATTTATGGAGGCTGAAATTTGAACTTCATAGAATTGTCATGTGTTATGACATATTAGTCTTTTGAGTTTTTTCAACCATTCAGAAATGTAAAAACCCTTCCTAGCTCCTGGCAAGTTGGCTTTGGCCTGTGAGCTGTGGTCTGCAGACTCCTTTTCTAGTCTATTGGGTGAGATGCCATCTGGAGAACTAGATGCCCAGCTAGCAGCCAGCACCACCTGCCACATGTATCACCCTCTAGCCCAGCCACCCAAAGAATATTGCCAAGTGACTGAGTCCAGTGAGACCACAGAGGGACTGACCGCCCAGGCAACCCATGTATCCTGAGAAATAGTTGATGGCTGCTGTATTGAGGCAGGTTAGTAAGAAGCTAGGAAGTATCTTGGCAAGTGGAATGAGGAAAACAGAGACACATAGTTAAATAAGGCCAAGCAATTAACAGCCAGCTAGCCCTAGCCAGTTTGGCTCAGTGGATAGAGCATTGGCCTGCAGACTGAAGGGTCCCGGGTTTGAATCCAGTCAAGGGCACATGCCCAGATTGCAGGCTCAATCTCCAGTAAGGGGTGTACAGGAGGCAGCCGATCAATGATTCACTCTCATCATTGATGTTTCTCTTCTCCTTTCTCTCTTTGAAATCAATAATAATAACAATAATAATATATGTAATATATTTAAAGAAAACAGACAAAAAAACCCTTGAGATAAAGGATGCCAGTGCTGCCCATACGGTTTGGCTCAGTAGATAGAGCGTCAGCCTTCGAACTGAAGGGTTCCAGGTTCGATTCTGGTCAAGGGCATGTACCTTGGTTGCGGGCACATCCCCAGTAGGGAGTGTGCAGGAGGCAGCTGATCAATGTTTCTCTCTCAGCGATGTTTCTGACTATCCCTCTCCCTTCCTCTCTGTAAAAAATCAATAAAATATATTAGAAAAAGAAAGGATGCCAGTGCTGGCTCGCCCATGCCCTCCCGTCCTTCCTCAGGCATGTATCTCTGCCTTTTTACTCCTAATCTCCCAGGATTTCTACCAGACTTGCAACCAGGGGAGCAGCAGGCACAGCAACTTGCCCCAGGCTAACTCCCTGAATTCATCTCCAAGGGCCCTCCTTTTGCCTCTGTAACTTGTTTCCTGAGCCCACACAGCCCAGTGTGGCTCATTTCTGTGACTGTGACTTCCTTCCCTGAGTCTAGGCAGCTCAGCTTAGGCTCATTCCTGTTGCTGTGATCTTGCCTCGTCTATCTTAAGTCCTTCCTTTGTTTCACCGTCCCCGGCTTTCGTAAACGTACTCTCAAAATCACCTGAACTCAAATCGTAAAAGCCTGCACAAAGGCAAGAACCCACATATTCCCGACTGCCCCAGGGCAGGCCCTCCTCAGGCCTGGCCCCTTTCTGGTGACAGTTATGAAGCCACCGTGTTTGGGGCAATTTGTTACGCAGCAGTAGATAACAAAAACACCTGCTCTAGAGGATTTTTCAGGGCCTGGGAAAATGTGGGAGACCCTGAAAGAAACTTGGTATTATTGGCTTTAAGAAAACCACAAAGGCCTCATTGCCAAGAGTGTAATTCACGTTGTCAAGGCCTCATGAATGGATCCCTTCCAGAAGTGCCTGTTTCACTCCATTTGGAAACACTTTCCTAGACAGATTTTCTTCACTTCGCCTTTGCCAGAACCCTGGGAAGTCCAGGCCTGTTGGGAATTCAAGAGGGCACTGAGAGTGGAATCATCTCAACAGTGAACTCCTCTGCAGTGTCCTGAGCATAGTCGGCAAGGTCCGTGCGGTGTTGTCCCACCCTGCGGGGGAAGCACGGAGCCTGGCAGAAGCTGGGCCCCTGACTGAATCACCCAGTGAATGCCCGTGTCAGGCTGTGGAGCCAACTCCAGCCCGACTGGAGCTACCATCTACCCCAGGGTTCTCAAACTGCCGCACCCTTGCCACTTGGGGCCGGATCACTCTTTGTCCTGTACATTACAGGATGCTTAGCAGCCCCCTGGCCTCTGCCCACGGGATGCTGGTAGTATACTCCCCCTTCCCTAGTTGTGACAATTAAAATGTCTCCAAATGTTGCCAAGTGTCCCCAGGGGGCAGTTGAGAACCACTGTTCTAACCCTTTATCCAGTGGTAGTGGGTGGAATGATGGCCCCCAAACAGACACATCCAAGTCCAAACCGGCAGGACCTGTGATTGTGACCTTATTTGGAGGAATAACAAAATTTGAAGATGTAACTAAATTCAGGATCTCTAGATGCGACGGTGAACCCTGAGAAAAAACACCTACTAAGAAGGGCTCCTGGTGGCTAACTGGACTTAAATTAAACAACAACAACAATAACACACACAACAGCCTAGCCCTGGCTGGTGCTGCTCAGTGGTTAGAGTGTCTGGGCACCAAAGCGTCTTGGGTTTGATCCGGGTCAAGGGCACTTACCTGGGTTGCAGGTTTGACCTCTGCCCCTGTCGGGGAGTGTGCAGGAGGCGACCAATTTCTCTCTCTCTCTCACCCTCCCTCCCTTCCATTCTCTCTAAAATCAATGGAGAAAATATCCTTGGGTAAGGATTAACAAAACACACACACACAAACACCAAAACCAGTGAATTAATAATAAAAAACCTGTTAATTTCATTATAAGCAAATCTGGGTTAAAAAACATTGTAAAATTAACAGGGCGTTAATTTTCACCTATGACACATGGCCGGCAAGTTTTGTCCATTAATTCCGAAGTCCACTAAACGGAGGCCTGCAAAATCGAGGGTTTACTGGGCTTTGTTTTGGCAGCCGCAGGAAACGCGTACCTTTACGGTGGCGGGCACTTGACCACGGCAGAGAAATTGCTCACTCCCACACGGCGCTCGTGTTCTACGTACAGTGACACACCCAAGCTCTGCTCTCTCCGTACCTTATTTCAATGTATGTTTCATTTCTCTCCTTCCAGAAAGTTTGAAGAACTCCTTCTGCTGTGGCCTGCAGGCACTTGGGGTCCCTCTGGGGAGGGAGATGTCCATCGGGCCGTGCCCCCCACAGCTACTGTGGTAGCCCCTTCATTCTCCAGATAAAGAGTTCCCTGTCTGTCAGCCTTTGTACAGTGGGTGATCAATAAATATGTGATTTACAGCGCCTCAGGAGTCGGGTGTTATTACCCAAAGGGCAAGCAAGGTGGAGGGGAGAGGTGACTCTCCCAAGGCCACCCAGCTGGAGAAGGTGAGAGCTTGGTTTGACCCTGAGTGCTGTCCCCTTGTCTAAGCCTCAGTTTCCACGTCTGAGGCTAGAGGAATAGAGCTGTTTCTTCTATTTCTTTTTTAAAAAAAGCCCTCACCCAAGGATATGTTTTTATTTTTATTTTTTTAATATATTTTATTGATTATTTACAGAGAAGAAGGGAGAGGAAATAGAGAGTGAGAAACATCCATCAGCTGCCTCCTGCAAACTCCCTACTGGGGATGTGCCCGCAACCAAGGTACATGCCCTTGACCGGGATCGAACCTGGGACCCTTCAGTCCGCAGGCCGACGCTCTATCCACTGAGCCAAACCGGTTAGGGCCCAAGGATATGTTTTTATTGATTTTTCTTTAGAGAAAAGGGAAGGGAGGGGGAGAGAAACGCGGATTGCTTGCCTCCCTTACATGCCCGGACTGGTGGTGAGACAACTCAAAACCTAGGTACGTGCCCTGACCAGGAATCAAACTCACAATCTTTGGTGCACCGGATTAGCCCCAGCCAACTGAGTTACCTGGCCAGTTTCTTTCTTTCTTTCTTTTTTTTAATTGCCTCTTATGTGAGGTTCCTTTTCTCAGCTCCTCACAAAAATCTCCAATGAACTATTTCTTTTTTTTAAACTATATTTTATTGATTTTTTTGCAGAGAGGAAGGGAGAGAGATAGAGAGTTAGAAACATCGATGAGAGAGAAACATCGATCAGCTGCCTCCTGCACATCTCCTACTGGGGATGTGCCTGCAACCAAACTACATTCCCTTGACTGGAAGCGAACCCGGGACCTTTCAGTCCACAGGCCGTCGCTCTATCCACTGAGCCAAACCGGTTTCTTAATTGCTCATCTGGAATCCCTGGCATGGATAAGGTTGTCTGAAAATAAGGGGAGCCCTAACCGGTTTGGCTCAGTGGATAGAGCGTCGGCCTGTGCACTCAAGGGTCCCAGGTTCGATTTCGGTCAAGGGCACGTACCTTAGTTGCGGGCACATACCCAGTAGGGAGTGTGCAGAAGGCAGCTGATAGATGTTTCTCTCTCATCGATGTTTCTAACTCTCTATCCCTCTCCCTTCCTCTCTGTAAAAAGTCAATAAAAATACATTAAAAAAAGAAAATGAGGGGGGAAACCTCACTAAAGTGGAGTGGGGAGGCCAGCAGGGGGCGCTCTCACACAGTACCGCTCCATGTCAATTACAGACCCTCAACAGAACGGGGTGTACATCCCCCCTACCCCGGTTACCTAGCCAGTGAAACACTAATCTCCCTGAACTCTCACTTTTCTCTGCTGGACTTCCTCTTACAGCAACCCTTCCCAACTTCCTCCTTTTTCCTCCACAGAGTAACCGTCCTCTCCTTTGTATGTGGGACTTTCCTATGGCTTTTGCTAAAACTTGCTTGTCCCGAATTGAAATTCTTTGCTGTTGCCTATTTTGCTGGTAAAATCGCTGTTTTATTTTTAAGGTCACCATGTATTTTGGGATTGGGAGTTTTTTCTATCTTAGGAAGGTAACTGAGTGTTGCATGATGTTGCTGGGCTGTGGGGTATCGCTGAAAAGGGAAGAATAAGGGATAAAGAGGAATAAAAAACGTTTTCAGTTTTGATCACTGAAAACAGGCTGGGTCACCGCTGGAGTTCTGACACCACCTTAAGAAAAAGTTGAGCTTCCAGAGTCTTTGGGATTTCATGATTTCAGGCTGAAGACTCATAAGAGAATCTCCAGGAGCTGTGGATAGAGTTGGAAGAGATTGTCACGTGCACTGTTCAGTTCTGGCTCCGTGAGCTTGGTGAGATAATGGGAGGAGGAGAGGGAACTACGAGGGAGGAGAGGAGGAAGAGGAGGAGGGACAGAAGGACGGAGAAGGGGAAGGGGGAGTGGGTGGAGGAAGAGGGAAGCAGGGGAAGAAGAGCACAAAGGGAAGTGGAGGAAAGGGGAAGGGGGAGAAAAACAGAAGAGGGGGAGGAGGGCGAAGGAGGAGGGAGGCAGGCAGGGGAGAGGAGGGAAATCTGGGCAAGAAGTCGCAAGGGGTAGGGAAGTTTAGGGAAGAAGGAAAGGGAAGGAAGAGGGGGGACAAGCTTTCTGCCCACGTTTGTGAATGAATGAATCTCAACTCTGAGCTGGCATGACAGTTCCAGTGCTCAGTTTTTTACCTGTAAAATGTGGGTGATCACAGTAGCAGGATAGTTATTGGTCGTTGTTCTGGGCCTGTTGGGATTTGTCTCCTCGAACCCATTCCGCCCACCCTGGAAGGCCCCAGGAACCAATGACAGCATGGGGGAGGGGGGAGGGCGAGTGAGCTCCTGCCAAGCCTTGTCCTCCAAATGGCTCTGGAAACAGGCCCAGGCCTTCTTCCAAGGATTGCACTGAAAAGGTCTGCCAAGCAGGGAAGAAAACAAGCAGGGTGGGGTGGGTAGGAGGGCAGAGAAGGGGGAGCTTGGAGAGAAGCATAGGGCAGAAGCCCTCATGGGCACGGTGCAGGAAAGCAGGACCCAGGAGTCTGCAAAAACAGAGGCCCTCCGGAAGGTCCACTAGCTGGGACTAGGTTGGGGTTTTCTATCTTGGACTTGCCTGCCTCCTGCCTGAGCTTCTGGGAGCCCACGAGGGAGCAGCCAGGACGGCGGCTCTGTGAGCAGCTCCAGGTCAGCCAGGAAACAGGGTACCGGGCAGCCAGGCCGGCGCTGGCCCCACCTGATCAGGAGGGTGCTTTGGGGGGCTCTGGGTGAGCATTAGGATCTTCGGGTGCCAATAAAGGACTCCTGTGGGAGGGTGGGGGTCTGGTGTGTGGATTTTGTTCTCCCTGGGCTCCTGGGGTGTTACATTGAACCTCACTGACAAGATGTTGGGATACAGATTTGGGATTAGCTGGGTCCTGGTAATGTATCTTTCAGACTAAGAAGGTGAGGTTTGAATTTAGGAACGTCTAGGGCCCCAGGCTGTGAGTGTAGGACTCCCAAGGTCACTGGAATGTGGCTTTGAGATCCAAGAGGCTTGGGGCTTGTATTTAGAACAAGCTGGGGCAGGAGTCCAGTCCAGGCGGGCCCGTTTTGTGAACTGGGATTTCCCAGCTCCCCGTGTAGGAATCCGGGATTACATGGGGGGGCGAGGGGCGCGAACGCCCGGAGGCCACGCCCCTCGGCTGCGGGACGCACGTGTTTGCTGGAACGCGCGGTGTGGGGGCGGATGAAGTTTGGTTGTCAAGGAGACAGCCGGCGGCTTCGCCGGGCCGTTCTAGCCCCCGGGTCTCGTTAGCCGTCGCTTCTCTGGCCCGGGGGCCCTCTTGATGGTTGTGGCCTCCGGAAGGGGGCGGGCCTCGGCTCCGCGGCTCCGGAGCGCCCAGGCGGGCAGGTCGGAAGAGGGGCTTTGGGCGGGACTGGGCGCAGTGGGGCGGGGCTGAGGGCGCTAGAGGTGGCCGGGGTGAGTCCCGGAGGGCGACCGGCCGCAGCGTGGGGGTGGGGCCGGCAGCCGGGGATGGAACCTGGAGCTGGAATGCAAGCCGGGTCCGGGGCTGGGGGCGGGTCCGGTTCGGGGTGGGCGGGGGCTGGTGCTGAGGGTCGGGGCTAGAGGCCCGCGTGGGGCGGGGCCCGCCGAGTGGCGGGTGGCGGAGGCGGGACGCTCAGGAAGACCCGGGGCTGGTGGCCGGGCAGGTTGTGGACAGGAAGTGGGGAGGCGTCCCGGACCCGGCGCCGCGGCGAGGTCGAGGCGTGGGGGCGCGGCCTGGCCGAGTGCCCGGGGAGGGCCTGGGTCTGCGGGGCGGACCAGGTGGAGCCAGGCTTTCGGGCCGAGTCCCGAGGGCGGAGCCGGGTCCGGGGTCGCACGGCTGGGTCACGGCATGGGGTGCGACTGACAGTGACGGACAGGGGGGGACAGCTGTGTGCGGGCGTGACCTGGACGCGGACGAACCGGTAGAGAAGTGGGGGCCGGGCCAGGAGCTGGGAGGCCTGTGCCCTACACGGGGCCTGATGGGACCCCGGCCCGGGGGCGGGGTCTGACCGGGACGGGGCCGGTCCCAGACTTGGGGGCGAGGTCTGCGCGGAGCAGGTGGGCCTGAGCCGGGGGCGGGGCCTGCCTGAGCCGGGGGCGGGGCCTGCCTGGCCGCGGGGCGGGGCCTGCCTGGCCGCGGGGCGGGGCCTGCGCGGCCAGCGGCCTCAGCGCTCTCCGCCTCCCCAGGATGCGGGCTCCCGGTGCGGGGACGGCCTCCGTGGCTTCGCTGGGGCTGCTGTGGCTGCTGGGGCTGCCGTGGACCTGGAGCGCGGCGGCGGCACTCTGCGTGTACGTGGGCGGCGGCGGCTGGCGTTTCCTGCGCATCGTCTGCAAGACCGCGAGGCGGGACCTGTTGTGAGTGCCAACCCGGCCTGGCCCCGGCCGTGCTCCCGGGGGCGGAAGGAGGGGGCTGCTGGGGCGGCGTGGGGGTCCCCAGGGCCTGTGGGGAGGGTTTGCACGCGGGGGCGGGGCTCGGGCTCGGCCTGCGAGAGGGACGGGTTGGGGAGCGAGGGGACTTGCAGGTGGCGGCTTGAGGGTCTCTGGAGGGACCTGTGTAGGTTCCCAAGTCCTTGAGGCCACGTGGGAGACCTCAGGGGGCCTGGGGGGGAACTTGGGGGTTGGTCTGTGGGCAGCTGGTAGGAGTCCCATAGAACCGGGGCTGATGGTGAGGCTGTGGGTGTTGGGGGGTGGGGCCTTGGTGGGAGGCCTCTCAGGGCTCCTGGGGGGACTCTGGTAGGTCCCAAGGGGCTCACACGGGCAGCTCGGTCGTCTCTGGAGGCTGTCCAGACTGATTGGACACTTTGGGTCTATTTAGGGCTCTGGGAGAAGGAATGAAAGGGCTTCTTGGGGCATCTGTAAAGGACAGTTAAGGTCTTTGAAGGATGTGTGCCTCTGAGCCATTGACAGGTTTCTCTGTGACCACTGACAGGGGCTCTTTGAGAGTTGGGGTCTGGGCGGGACTTGGGGTTCAGGGTCTGTGGGGAGGTTGCCGTGGGTTCTGGCTTGTGTGGTGGTCTCTGGAGACTGGGATCTCTGGGGAGAGGATTCTGGTGTCATGTGCAGGTGTCCTTGGAAGGTCTCTGGGTCTCTGAGGGTCTGGCTCAAAGAGGCTGGCTGTGGGAGTCTTCTTGTGTGAAGTAGGCATTGCTGGAGGTCCCCGGCGTGCTGCTGTGTCCCAGTTCCCAGAGACGTCTCAGTAGCAGCCCCCATGTTGGGAGAGTGTGTGAGCACCTGCCATGGGTCTGTTGCCTTCACAAGTGTCCTCTCCTCTTGGGGACTTGGGGAGCCCAGATGGAGCCCGTGGCCCTGGCCTCCACTTAGGGTCGCGCACCCAGGAGCATGGCTGGCGGGCCCTCCCTGCCTCCTTGGGCTTGTCAAGGCCCTCGCTCTTCCCCATGGACTGGGTGTATCCATGCCTGGCCCCGTCTTCTCTGGGGACAGGGCCCGAGTGCGGTCCACGCTGAGGCCTTGACACAGGGCTTGGCACACTTTTCTGTGGGAGGCAGCCTTGCGTATGGCCCCACCCCCTGGTCTTCATGCTCTTATCAGATCCCCTTGCTTTGAGTGTGGGCTGGGCCTGGTGGCTCACTTCTAACGGATGGCACACAACAGAGGTGATAGGATGTTACCTGTGAAGAAGACCGAGGCTTCCATGTTGAGTGCTCCCTGGGGGAGAAGCTGGCTGCCACATGGGTTGCAGCACTGGGAGAGGTCCACATAAATGAACTTGGAAGTGAATTCCCTCCTAGTAAAACCTTGAGCTGAGCACAGCCCCAGCTGACACCTTGATTGTAGCCTCAGCTGAGACCCTGAGCCAGACCACCCTGCGAAACCACTTCCAGATTCCTGACGCACAGGAACTGTGAGATAATAAATGTGTGTTGTTTCCAGTGTTCGTTTGGGGAGTAGTTATGCCGCAGTAACTAATGCAGCTTGTATAGCCCACTCCATGCAGCAGGCTTTGTTCTAATGCTCTCTCTTAGCCCTGTAAGGAAGAAGTGCCTATGAAACCTATTTTACAGGTTGGTCAACCGAGGCACAGAGAAGTGAATACATTTGCCCAGGAACACACAGCCAGGGAAGGGCAGGGCTTCAGAGTCCATGTTTTTAGCTGCTATGCTCTGCCCAGGGTGGCTGTATTTAGAGCCTGGGTTCAGAAAATATTTAAGCCCCCTGTCCAAGTTCTTCCAACTGATCTTGTAATTGTGGCATGAAATCTGACCACATGTAACCTGATTGGTTTCTTCTTGCCCCGGGTAAAAACAGAAGGCGGCACAAGGAGCGGAGGGATGAGAAGAGGCCTTGGGAAGGACCCAGAGGCGGAGAGTGGCCTCTTTGTCCCCAGGGTGGGGATGGCTTGGGCTTCTGCCCAGGCATGTGGCTGGAGCTGAGCACTGGCGCTCACTGCTTGCCTGTGTGGGTGTCCTTCAGAGAGCCTGGGGCTCGCGCAGGATGGACTGGTGACAGGCTGAGGGGGTTGGGACCCCGCCTTGAGTGTGACCTGAGTGTGACCAGCCACAGCCTCAGTTCCGGTTTCTTGCTGTATGGTCTGTGGATGGGGAGCCCCCATGCAGGGGCTGCTTTCTGTGGTTCCAAACCTCGCTGATGACCCTCTCCCCATGGCTGTTGCACAAGTACCACCTCATGGAGTTCTTCGGATGCTCTATCAGGGAAGCTCTAAGAGGGGAGCTGGGCACACGGAGGCGTTCAGATGTGCTGGTGCTGATTGCCCTCAGCCGGCGTGGGTGCCTCGGCGGCTCTGTAAGCTGATGTTTACCCGCTTGGTGGCCAGAGTCAGCATGTCTTAACTGGACCGTGGCCCTGTGCCCTGCTGGCCCTTGGATCATCGCCCTTCGAGCCCCAGTTCCTTTATCGGTAAGAGTAGTCTGTGTACAATGCCTGTCCTTCAAGAAGCATGAATTGAGCAACTGCTGTGTGCACCATGGGCACTTGGCCTGCCTTTGTGGCCAGCCTGAGGAGGAGCGTAGGGACCGTGCCAGGGGACCTGGTTCTTGGTTATTCTGTCCCTGACTGTGACCTTGTGATCTCGGGCGTGTTAATTTACTTCTCTGAGCTCTCAGCTCATTCATCTGACAAATGGGGATCTTAGGACCCAACTTTGGAAGGTGACCATAAAGTTAGCATAGTGCTCATCACATAGTAAGTAGTTCCTCAGTAAACGCAAAGGCTGCTCATCTTAGCTCCTCTGTTTATTAGTTGAATGGCTGAGCGATGGGGATCTGACCAGGGAGATGGATGTATAAACAGCTAACTTTTAATATTTTGCATCCTTACTTTTTTTTGTAATAGTTAGTACATAACACATGGTACAGATTTTGAATGTTCTAGAGCTGTGGTCGGCAAACTGCAGCTCGCGAGCCACATGCGGCTTTTTGGCCCCTTGAGTGTGGCTCTTCCTAAGCCTTAGGAGTACCCTAATTAAGTTAATAACAATGTACCTCCCTATATAGTTTAAGTTTAAAAAATTTGGCTCTCAAAAGAAATTTCAATCGTTGTACTGTTGATAATTGGCTCTGTTGACTAATGAATTTGCTGACCACTGTTCTAGAGGGGTGTGCAGTGCCCTCTCTTTGCTGACCCCTGCCCTGCAGTTCCCCTCCTCAGTATCGCTCTTCCAAGATATGATACAGGAATCTATGCAGACCTCGTCTGTTCTTCGTGCCCACAAATGCACACATTCTCCATCCTTTTCCTCCCCTGGTGCTCTCTTTCTTCTTTCTACTTTCATTTTTGGTTTTTACTTTTACTTAAGTCATATACACTTTGGGATGAAAGACTCTAAGCCTATTACCTCAAGTGGCAGCAGCCTGCCCCACTGTCCATCTGCATTTTCCCTTCTTTGCCCAGAATGACTCTCACCTCTTATGTGAATCTGGCCAAGTTTGGCCCCATTTGGGGAAGTGTATTCTGTGATGGGGGAGCAGCAGGCACAGTGCAAGGGCTGACCCCCGGAAGGCTTCCTGGGGGAGGTGGCAAGGATGCTCAGTGAATGGGCCGGCAGGTGAGGCCTGTGCATATGTCAGTGTGCTGGCAGGTAGCATGTGTGCGGATGCTGGGGTTCAGTTGGTCCAAATTCCTGGGGGCAAATTCCTACAAGGACCAAAAACCCTGATCCCTTCCCAGGTGCAGCTGGAGGGGCTCCTAGGGGCTCCCAGGATAAGCAGTGACCTAAGCAGGAAGACTCACAAATGTCATCAGAACGCTGAACCCTTAGTTTTAAAAACTGCAGATGCTTGCAGGCCTGTACATCCTCTCCTCTAACAGACCTGTCTGCCCACCAAGAACCTCGTCTCCCTCCATCCCCCTCTTGCCTGATTCCTGCCACACTGGCCTCTGCCCTGGTTCTCGAATGTGCCTCATTCTCCAGGCCCATTTCTACCTCAGGGCCTTTGTACCGGCTGTGCCCCAGCCTTACCATGGCCTCTTCTTTTCATCTTGCCAGGCCCTGCTGAGAAGTGATCTACCTGGCTCCCCTCAGGGCCACTCCCACCCCTGCCCCCGTCCGCATCACTCTGGCTGCGTCACCCATCAGGGCCTGGTCTCCAGTCAGCGCTTCCTTCATGCTCGTTCATGTCTGAGGAGCGGGTGTGTCTCCTGGAAGTACTGTGAGCCCCTGAGGGTCGGATCTGGTTGTGCCTGAGCCAAAAACTGTACCCAGCACATAATAGGTGCTGGTACACATCAGCTGTCTGCTAAATGGAGGAGGAAGGGAATGAATGAATGAATGAATGAGTGAATGGCAGTGCTGAAGTTTACTGTGAAGATGTTGAGTCCAGGGATGGAAGGAAGCCATTTCAAGGAACCAAGGATGCAAGGGGGAGGCCGTGGGGGTGAAAAGAATGGATTTGATAAGGAATTTGATGATAAAGCAGGTGGGACATGATGGCCAGATGAGGCCTAAACGGAGGTATAGTTGAGACTATGTCTGTATTGTTCAGGGCAAAGCAAGCTGCTATAACAAACAGAACCCCATTATCAGTGTCTTAACAAAGTTTGAGGTTACCTCTCAGAGCCAGAGACTCTGGCACCGGGGCAGGGAGCCACATAAAAACGGGAACCACTCGTTTCTCAAGCTGCCACACCAAGAAATTTAGAAATTAAAGCAATTTTTGTTTACTTAAAACAAAACAAAAAGTTAATTTCTCACTCATCTGACAGCCTGGCATCCTTGGTGGCTGCTCACCTTTACACGGTCATTCAGGGCCCTGGCTACTTCCTCTTGGGGTCTTGCCATCCCCTGCGCCTCTGATCCCCTCATCCGCTAGCATGTTGGGAAGTGGAAGTGAGACGAACCTGCTTCAAATGCTCCTTGAGTTGTATCCCCCCTGTCTTGACAACAGGTCTCTTGGCCCCACCGGGGAGAAGCCACCCCTCCCCTGGCCACCTGTGTCTATTGCCATTGAGTGACTTGGGGGTGGAGCAGCTGCCCAGCTCGTGGCTGGACCCCGGGGTCTGGTTGGGGCAGATGGCGCCTGAGGAGTCCGGCAGGTGTGCTTGGTGCGTCCCAAAGGAGAGAAACAAAGACAGGACTAGGCCTCGGCTCCCTCAGCATCACGGAGGGCCTGGCCAGCTGTGAGAATCTGCTGCTTTCTGGGCTGGTTGGTAGATGGACCTAGGTCCCTGCAAAGCCCACCAACCAAAGGGTCCTCCTTGAACCCTCCTGGTCTGGGGGGTACAGGGACCTTTTCTTCCACTTTCTCCAGATGTGGCACAGAGGCTTGGGGTGGTCTCCTGGGGGCCTGGCCAGGTACCCAGTAATGCCGTCCCCTCCGTCCCCCCTCCCAGTGGCCTCTCTGTGCTGATCAGAGTGCGCCTGGAGCTGCGGCGGCACCAGCGAGCCCGCCACACCATCCCAGGGATCTTCCAGGCAGTGGCGCGGCAGCAGCCAGACCGGCTGGCCCTGGTGGACGCAGGCACCGGTGTGTGCTGGACCTTCGCGCAGCTGGACGCCTACTCCAATGCTGTGGCCAATGTCTTCCACCAGCTGGGCCTCGGGCCGGGCGATGTGGTGGCCATCTTCCTGGAGGGCCGGCCGGAGTTTGTGGGTCTGTGGCTGGGCCTGGCCAAGGCTGGCGTGGAGGCCGCTCTGCTCAACGTCAACCTGCGGCGCGAGCCCCTCGCCTTCTGCCTGGGCACCTCGGGCGCCAAGGCCCTCATCTTCGGAGGGGAGCTGGCAGCAGGTGAGGCTGGGTGCAGGCATTATCCTGGGCAGGGCTGTGGCTGCTCAGGGCAAGGAGACAGTGCACCTCAGCCCTTAGGAGGGGCCGGCCCATCCTTGACCATGACACGTCTGTTTTGGGCTGCAGTGGTGGCTGAGGTGAGTGGACAGCTGGGGAAGAGCCTGCTCAAGTTCTGCTCTGGAGACTTGGGTCCTGAGGGCAGCTGGCCGGACACCCAGCTCCTGGACCCGCTGCTAAAGGAGGCATCCACGGCCCCCCTGGCCCAGTCCCCTGGGAAGGGCATGGATGGTGAGTCCAAGGTGGGGCCCCTCTCCCCCACCAATGCCCACGCTGTCCCCTCACCCCACCTTCCCAGCACCTGGTCGCCAACACCCTCATCTCCTGCAGATCGACTCTTCTACATCTACACGTCGGGGACCACGGGGCTACCCAAGGCCGCCATTGTCGTGCACAGCAGGTGAGGGGCCCATGGCGCCCCAGTCCGGAGGATGACTCCAGGTCGTCTCATAGCCTGGTTCCCCAGCCCCATAAATCCCACTGCCCTATTCCTGGTGCTCTGGGGCTCCTCGTTGCCGCACCTCTTCCCCACATCCAGCCCATTAGCGGGGCCTGTCCCGCAATCTGTCCACTTCCCCCTCCTCCTCCCCCCACTCTACCCGGACCTGCCCCAGTCCCTCTTTAGCATCCTGCTGCCCCTGAAGGCTCTGCTCCCCTCAGTGGCCACAGGAAGGTTTAACGACTTGATTCAGACACCCCCCGCCCCCGCCCAGACCTCCCTGTACCTGCCTTGGCCTTCAGAGTAAAACCCCCGTTCATGTTGTGTGGCCCTGCCACTTCTCTGATGTTTTCTTCCTTTCCATCCCTTGCTCACTGTCTTCTCGGCCACTCACAGTTCCTCAATCTGGCCAGGCTCCTCTGGTCTCAGGGCCTTTACAGGTGCTATGCCCACTGCCTGCTTGCCCTTCCCTAGCTCGCCCCCTCAGCTCCTTGCCAGGCCTTAGCTAATGTGTCACTTCCCCAGGCAGGATCCCCACCCTCCCTGGCTGTGTCACCTTCAGCCCCTCTCTGTCCCTTAGCCCCGGTACATCCCTCAGGGCACACAGCACCATGGACAGTTCTGTGTTCGCTGCATGTGCCTCTCGGCCAGCCCGCAAGCCTGGGAATTGGGCTGGCTCTGCCTGGCGTGCTGCACACTCCCCCCTTCCCATGCCCTGGAGGATGTAGGTCCCAGCCCCTGCACTCCTGCCCTCAGGTACTACCGCATCGCAGCCTTTGGCCACCACGCCTACAGCATGCGCCCGTCAGACGTGCTCTACGACTGCCTGCCCCTGTATCACTCCGCAGGTACCAGGGGGTGCTGGGGAGGGGGGGACAGGACAGGGGCCGGGAACCCCTCACCAAGCTTGCCTTCTGCAGGGAACATCATGGGCGTGGGACAGTGTCTCCTCTACGGGATGACGGTGGTCCTCCGCAAGAAGTTCTCAGCCAGCCGCTTCTGGGACGACTGCGTCAAGCACAACTGCACGGTCAGGCCCGCCCCTCCCGCGGGTCCTCCACTGCGGCGCGGCCCCCTCTCCCACCCCCTCCAGGGCTCCTGATGGGGACAGAGGGTGACCAGTGTTTCTTGAGCTCTGTGTCCAGCCCAGGGCTAACCCTTTGCTCACGTTGGGAGTGGGCAAAGACTTCACACCCATTTTGCACTTGGGGATTGCACATGGGGAAGGCTTGCAGTGTAACTGCAATTGGGCTCCACTTCCCTGTGCCCTGGGCCCCTCCTTCCCTCCTGGGTCTTCCCTACAGGCTCTGAATGGAAATGAGACCAGCGGACTCAGTCACCACCCTGGGCTATTTAATATTTAAGGCCACAAGGCGTGGGGACTTCCAGGTGGGGTGCGCATGAGGCAGAGGTGGAGGACATTTTCTGTTCCTGACACCAGGCGGGCTAAGACACATCCCTTCCCCCCGCCCCCATGAGGAGGGTTTCACCACTGTGATGGGGTGGAAATACAGATACTAGCCTCTGTCTCCAAGAAGAGGGAGGGGGAGGGGGAGCGGGGAGAGAATGGGACTGCAAGTTGGCAGGTGCTATCCCACAGTGGACAGGTGGGGCCCAGCGAGGTTCAGCCACCATCCCAGGTCACAAAGCTGGGCAGGGGCTCTCGGCAGGGCATCCTGGGGGACCCCTTGGGGCAATGACTGTATTCTCTGCTTTTGAGGATTTATGTTCTGCTTGGGCTGAGGTCTTGGGTGACGTTGCTAATCTGAATCTTGAAATGCAGACAGTCTGGGGTTTTACCTTACTTACTGAGAGTTGCAAATGCATGTAAATGTGGACAGGAAAGTATGAGGGATTCCTGAGCACCTGTCACTCCCTCCCCGCCCCCACCCAGATCCCAGATCCCAGTCCCTCCTGCAGCATTGTGAAGCCGCCCAGACAGCAGCATGCTTCCTGCATAGCTGTTTCAGTGAAACCTCTGAGAGATGATGACCTTTTTAAAAATGGAGGTGAAATCCACATAACATAAAATTAGCCATTTTAAAGTGAACAGTTCATCATCTAGTACCTTCACAATGTTGTGCAACCATCACCGCTATCTAGTTCCAGAACATGTTTATCACCCCAAAAGGAAAACCTGTACCCATGAGCAGTCACTCCCGCCCCGCTCCCCTAGCCCTGGCATCCACTAATCTGCTTTCTGTTTCTGTGGATTTGCCTGTTCTGGAAATTTCCTGTGAATGGAATAATATACTGTGTGGCTGTTTGTGTCTGTGGAGGACTGATTTTAAAACAAAAGATTTAAAAGCAGAGTGTCAAAGAGATGTCTGTATACCCATGTTCATAGCAGCATCATTCACAATAGCTGAAACATGGAAGCAACTCAACTGTCCATTGACAGATGAATGGAGAAGCAGATGTGGTCCATCCACACAGTAGAATATTATTCAGCCATAAAAGGAAGGAAATTCTGACACATGCTACAATGTGCATGAACCTTGAGGACATTGTGCTAAGTGAATAAGCCAGGCACAAAGGGCAAATACTGTGTGACTCCACTTACGTGAAATCGGTAGAGTAGTCAGATTCATAGATACAGTTGGTAGAATAGTGGGTGCCAGCACTGGGGGCTGGGGATGAGGAGTAAATGTTTAATGGAGACAGAGTTTTAGTTTGGGAAGATGAGAAGTTTTGGAGATGGATGGTGCGATGGATGTTGAACAGTGTGAATGTACTTTATGCCACTGAACTATTCACTTAAAAATGGTTAAGCCCATGCCCCAGCCGGTTTGGCTTAGTGGATAGAGCGTCGACCTGTGGTCCCGGGTTCAATTCTAGTCAAGGGCACATGCTCTGGTTGTGGGCTCGATCCCCAGTAGGGAGCATGCAGGAGGCAGCCAAACAATGATTCTCTCTCATCATTGATGTTTCTATCTCTCTCTCCCTCTCCATTTCTCTCTGAAATCAATAAAAATACATATTTTTAAAAAATGGTTAAGCCT
Organism: Myotis myotis; assembly: GCF_014108235.1. NCBI lineage: Eukaryota > Metazoa > Chordata > Mammalia > Chiroptera > Vespertilionidae > Myotis > Myotis myotis. Next base: position 86,125,441 of record NW_023416368.1, read on the forward strand.
TGCCCTGGCCGGTGTTGCTCACAGTGGTTAGAACGTTGGCCTGAGCACTGAAGGGTTGTGGGTTTGGTTCCCGGTCAAGGGTATATATCTGGGTTGCAGGTTCCATCCCCCGACCCGGTTAGGAAGCATGGGGAAGGCAACCAGTCTATGTGTCTCTCTAATGCTGCTTCCCTCCGCCCCTCCTTCCCTGTTTCCCTCCCTCCCTCCCCCTCTTTACAATTCAATGGAAAAAATATCCTCGGGTGAGAATTAACAAAAAGAATAAAAATAAAGTGGTTAAGCAGGTGTGGCTTAGTTGGTTGTATAAAATTACCCTGACTCAGCGGTGTCCTAGCTGGGGGTCCCAGGTTGATGATCAGCTCCCAGCTCCTGTCCAGGTACTCCCTGCAGAGGGCGTCAATGAGCAGGTGACTTGGAGGGCACCTGGGTGGGGCTCGTCCGCTGTGATTGAGAGGCAGCACAGAGTACACAGAGTATGTGCCTGACTGGTCCCGCCCCAGGGGCGGTGCTGCGGGCAGCCTGGGTTCAGCTGGCCGGGCTCTGGGGACGGCGTGGAGCACATGGGCTCTGGGCTGAGTTGCCCTGTGGGGTGTGGTGTCAGTGCTGAGGCTCACCTTCGTGGCCTGCGTGCAGCACATAAGGTGTCCCCAGGAAGCAGCATGGGATAGAGAGACGGTGAGGGGCAGAGGGGGAACCAAATGCATCATTTACGGAGAAGGCCTGTTGAGGCCCCTTTGGAGGACTGGGCTGTTTCCCCACAGTCATGAACCTTAGGGCTGTTTTGTTCTAGTGCCCAGGATGGGCGCGGGGGTTGTCCTGGGGTGTCAGGCTCCATGGCGTGCTCCCTCTCTGCCAGGTGGTCCAGTACATCGGGGAGATCTGCCGTTACCTGTTGAAGCAGCCAGTGCGTGAGGCAGAGGGGCAGCACCAGGTGCGCCTGGCCGTGGGCAATGGGCTGCGGCCCGCCATCTGGGAGGAGTTCACAGAGCGGTTCGGTGTGCGCCAGATTGGCGAGTTCTATGGGGCCACCGAGTGCAACTGCAGCATCGCCAACATGGATGGGAAGGTGAGCGTGGCAGGGTGTCTGGCACGAGTCCGGGTTTGGGAATCGCTGTGGCCCGGAGCACAATGGCGGGTTAAGAGGGCTTCTGGGCTGCCCCCCCCCCCCATGTGGGGACCCTCTTCTCGTACACACAGTCATGTAACTGTCACCCCTGAGTTCCAGTCCATGGAGTGGCTGTGTGCGCTAGGCAGCTGCCTCAGTTCCCACCTGGGGAGGTGGCAGGGAGGCAGGGCTCACGGGCACCAAGGGAGCAGGTTGGGTGCTGATCCCCTCCTACTGGACAGGTCTCAGGCTCCTTGTTTTTTGGGGGGCTTTGTTTGTTTTTTCTTCTATAACGAGGGTTTAATAGCTCATTGGGTGTGTTCTACTTACTCAACAGCATGAGCTCAGTGCAGCGCCCCTCGCTGGCGCTCTCTGCAAACAGATGCTTTCATGATTAGCAGTTACCTCCTTTCTGCCCTTACTCCTCTCCCTTCCCAACCTCCTCCTCCTCGAGGCCAGGACCAGATGAGAATAATAAGAAAGCAAGCACCAGGGCCAGAATTCTTTTCTGTCTTGCTGGCTGCTGGGACCCCGGCACCTGACTACAAGGCCTGGCCCCCACAGCGCATATCTGTTGAGTGGACCTCCCCAAGGGCCGCCGTGGCCTCCCTAGCACAGGTTGCTACTGTAACAAACATGCCCAACAGGCGTAGCGGCACAAACCCATCAGACAGGCGTTTTTGCTCAGAGACTGATCCAGGCCGGCTGACATGCTGCGGGCAGTGAGCAGCAGTCCGCCAGTGTCCCCACGTGGCTCCAGAGTCACTCCGGGTGCCCACTTCAGCCAGTGTGGAGGGTTTTGTGGACCAGGAAGCGGCAGCAAGCCAGCAGGTCACCTGCAACTGTAAGGGAGACTGAGAAGGTGGGAGGAGGAGTCCTAGGGAGTACTCTACTTAATTCCCCCCTTTTCAGGTCACCCAGGGTCACAGAGCTGGGGTGACACTGGGGGCGCTATTCCAGGCCCTGGGGCAGGAAAGGCGGCGTGTTATGGGGGAGGACACTGCCACCCTGGAGCTCCTTGCCGACAGTTCTCCTTGCTCCAGGTGGGCTCCTGTGGCTTCAACAGCCGCATCCTGCCCCACGTGTACCCCATCCGGCTGGTGAAGGTCAATGAGGACACCATGGAGCTACTGCGAGATGCCCAGGGCCTCTGTATCCCATGCCAGGCAGGTGAGCGGGCCCTCACTCAGTCTTCCCGGAGCTGGGGTCCCTGCCCTCTGCCCTCCTAGTGCAACCTGAGTGTGGCCTCCTCCCCAGGGGAACCCGGCCTCCTCGTGGGCCAGATCAACCAGCGGGACCCATTGCGTCGCTTCGATGGCTACATCAGCGAGAGCGCCACCAGCAAGAAGATTGCCCACAGCGTCTTCTGCAAGGGCGACAGTGCCTACCTCTCAGGTGTGCACACCCTAGGGGCTGGCTGTGGGGATGGTGGCTGTCATCTCACCTTCCCCTCCCACCTCTGCCAGGTGATGTGCTGGTGATGGATGAGCTGGGCTACATGTACTTCCGGGACCGAAGTGGGGATACCTTCCGCTGGCGTGGGGAGAATGTCTCCACCACCGAGGTGGAGGGTGTGCTGAGCCGCCTGCTGGGCCAGACGGATGTGGCCGTGTATGGGGTGGCCGTGCCAGGCAAGCTGGGGCTGTGGGGGTGGTCCTAGGGTATGGCAGCCCCAAGGGAGCCCAGACAGGAGGAGCTTGAAGGTACAGGTGCCCTTGGGCAGTACACATCCTGGACAATTACACACAACAGCCTGGGTGGGTGCCGCTGGAACTGGAGTCCCCCCTCTTGTGTGATTTGAGCCTCCGTTTCCTCATCCAGAAAATGGGATCATGAAAGCGACTCTGACTCAGGGTTGCAGGAGTGTAGCAGGAGCTCAACAAAATGTTTTCTGCTTTGGCCAGTGTTAGCCCAGGTGGAAGGGACTGGAGATCAGAGGCCAGGGGCTGCAGGGGCTGCTGTGTGTGTGTCTGGTCCCATGGTGGGTAAGGGATGGTGTTCTCAACTGAGCCTCTGTTTCTAGGAGTAGAAGGCAAAGCAGGCATGGCGGCCATTGCGGACCCCCATGGCCAGCTGAGCCCCAATGCACTGTACCAGGAGCTACAGAAGGTGCTAGCACCCTATGCCCGGCCCATCTTCCTGCGTCTCCTGCCTCAGATGGACACCACAGGTTCGCCGCACCCCTCCCCCACTCCCGTATTTGTCCTGGTTCAGGCACTCAGGCCAAGTCTAACATAGTGGTTCACAGCCAGCTGGCACTATGGGCTTGTGCAGGACCCTTCTCTTGTTTTACTTACATATTTACTCCCATTCCTCATTCCCAACCACACTAGACATCCTTCAGTTTTTGGTGTGTCTTTATTTTCTGCATTTTTCTGATGGAAGTTTGAGCAAATCATCTCACACCTCTGATCTTTCTTGGATCTTTCACCCATCTTTGTATTGCCTCTTTTTCTTTTTGATTTGTGGGAGTTCTTCAAAATGGTCTGGATATTACTTACTTAGCAATTTCAGACATTGTAAGTCTCTTCTCCTATTTGGGAGTCTGTGAACTTTATCCACTATAGCCTTTGTTGAAAAGAAACCCTTAGTTTTGTTACATACTTATCATTTTTTTGTTTTATTTTGTTTTGTTAATCCTCACTCGATATTTTTTCCATTGATTTTTAGAGAGAGAGATGGAGGGAAGGAGGGAGGGGGAGAGAGAAACATCAATGTGAGAGAGACACATTGACTGGTTGTCTCCTGCACATGCCCTGACTGGGGTCTGGGATTGAACTTGTAACCCAGGTATGTGCCCTTGACCAGGAATCAAGCCCACAACCCTTCAGTGCACAGGCCGACACACTAACCTCTGAGCTAGGGCCATATTTATTCTTTTAAAAAATCTTATGGTTTGTGCTTTTGAATTTTTGTTTAAAAAAAACCCACACAGACCTGCCTGGCCTGCGCAGCGTGGTGGTTGAGCGACGGCCTATGAACCAGGAGGTCATGGTTCGATTCCTGGTTGGGGCACATGCCCGGGTTGCAGGCTCAATCCTCAGTGTGGGTCATGCAGAGGACAGCTGATCAATGATTCTCTCTCATCATTGATGTGTCTGTCTCTCTTCCTCTCCCTTCCTCTCTGAAATCAATAAAAATATATTTAAAAAACAACAGACCTTCCCAACTCTAGAGCACGTAGGTGTTCTCCCTGGCTTTTTAATACTAACCCCAGTCCTATCTTTTACAAAACCCTTCTTTAATCATCCACTGCAGGGGTGCAAACTTTTTCTTAGACCCTGGATAGTAAATATTTTCAGTTTTGTGGGCCATACACTCTCTGCCCCAACTACTCCGGCCTGCCTTGTAGCACAAAAGCAGCCTAGACAGTGTGTAGGTGAATGGGCATGGCTTTGTGCCTATGAAACTTTATTTACTGAACAGGCGGTGGATTGAATTTGGTCCTTGGGCTTTAAGTTGCTGACCCCTGACCTATTGTGTGACAGACCCTTCTCTGCCTCGGTCTCATTGGGGGGCCGGGGGGGCGGGGGCGGGGAGTAGACAGGTAACCAGGCAGCGAGTGCACAGTTTCCGGCTGTGATGAGGATGGTCAGAGAGGCCTCCCTTGAAGGAGGGGACATGAAGCTCGGGCCGGAAGGACATGGAGGAGTTGGGCAGGCAAATCGGGGAAGAATGTTCCTGGCCGCGGGGAGGGCATATGCAAAAGCCTGGAGTCACGGGAGAGGATGGTGAGTTGGGGGCTCCTGAAAGCCACCTGCCTCGCCCTCACCTCCCCCTGCACCCCACAGGCACCTTCAAGATCCAGAAGACACGGCTGCAGCATGAAGGCTTTGACCCATCCCAGACCTCAGACCGACTCTTCTTCCTGGACCTGAAGCAGGGACACTACCTGCCCCTGGACCAGGGTGTCTACACCCAGATCTGCTCGGGCTCCTTCTCCCTTTGAAGCTCCTCCTTTGCTGGCCAGAGACTCCCGGCCAGGCCCCTCAAGCCAGGTGGGCTGGAGCCAGACAGCTCTGCCCTGTCCTGGGGCGGAGAAACTGGACCCCAGGAGGAGCCCGTCTCCCCTGCCTGGTCCTCTGAGCTGTCTCCTTGCCCCTCTCTGCCTGTCTTCTGCTGTGTCTATGTCTCTTTCTCCTCTCTGCTTCCTGGCCGTGGCCTCCCCGCTGTCCCCATCTGCCCTCACCTTTCCCCTCTTTTCCTCCATCTCCCCTCTCTCCTCCTCTGTTCTCCTGTGAAGTGCAGAGCAGACATTTCCTGGGACCCGGCGTTTGCTTGGGGCCTCCATCCATCATCCCTGCTGAGCCTTAGACCCAGAGTGGGGCCTTCCCACTTCCCCTCAGCTGTGCCTTACGGAGCCCCACCCAGTCCAGTCTTCTGAGGCTGCTGGGTTCCAGGATGTGTAGTCCCATGTGAAATCCAGGCAGGCCCTCTGCCCGCCCTGCCAAATGGAGGCGCCAGAGTGGTCTGCTTTCCCCACCCAGTGCAGGGGCATCGGCAGGGACCTCCGGGTCAGCTGGAAATCGCTCCTAAGCCAAACCCGTTGCCTTTTGCACTTCCCATCCCTGGTGGGTCCCCCCTGCCTGGCCTGCCTTTCCTGATGTCCTGGACGCTTCCAGAATTGCTGTGACCATTTGGATGTTGCCTCTACCTGGATGTCCCTGTTCAGGCATCTGCACAGAGCTCCTGCTGGAGGGACCCTGAAGACTGTGCTGGGTGGCTGCTTGCCCACCACTCAGATGCTCACCCTGGAAGAGGCTTCTTGGGTGTCCCCATCCAGCACAGCTGCTGTGGGACCCGTGGGAGTGGCAGCAATGGGGGGGGGGGGGGGCTGCCATTGGTGGCATCCAAAATGGCCTCAGGGGTTCCAGTCATTGAATGTCCCTACTGGCCTTGCTAGTGACAGCCTGGACCTTGTGTTGGTGGTGACATCCTAGACAATCCAGCCTGCCTTGGTGGCTCATCCCGTACTCCTACTGGGGCTGGCCACTCTGACTGCCTGTCAATCCTCCAACAGTGCCGTCCAGCACCTAGAACAAAAAGCAGTAGGGCCAGTAGCCAGTGACCCTGCATTGTTTTGCATGGGCCTTCCCAAGCACCAAGGTTTTGTTTTATAGTTGAGTTTAAGAAATAAAGCTGCAGACTATCCGATGCCTGATGTGAGCCCAGTTGTTCACTGTCCCCATGTGCACAGAAACCTGAGTCTCTGAAGACAGGATCCTCACTGGGGAACATGCTGCACCAGAGACGAGCGAGGCAGATTTGGCCTTTTCTTGTTGCCCTCTGTTGCCTGTTCTTACACCAGTATGGCCTCTGGGAGGAGGGGGACTCAGGTTAGCATTCTCACCGCTACCTTTAGCCTCTGGGGCCTCACAAAGCCCTGTTCTGACCTCAGTGGTCCTAGAGGAGAGTCGGCCAATCTGCCTGTTGGTTTCAACAGCTGCACAAAATGGCCCAAAACAGAGCGTGTGTTGTGGGTGGCACGGTTTGCTGCCCCAGGAAGGGTGCCCCTCTGTGTATGGGGCCAGCAGGTGTGGCTGTAGCTCTGGGTGACTGAGCTGGAATATTAACCCAGGACATTGAGCTCCAGAGTCTCAACTTCTACCTTCTGCTGTTCCCTCCAGTATTAGTGTCTCATCTTGTCTCCACTTCAGAGGACAGAGGAAGAAATGTTTGTGACAGCAGAACATTGGCTGGGAGGGGTACTGAGTGGGTGAACCTGGGGGTGTATCGGGGGACGGACAGGGCCTTGGCTGGGTCAAGGCTAGATGAACCATCAATGTGTGGGGTGGGTCTTTGGATGCCCGGTCTGCAAGGAGAGGGAGGTAAGATAGAGCTCTCTGAGATGCCCAGTGAGGGGAGGAGAAGGGCCTGCTGCCAGTGAGCATGGAGCACTCTGGTGTCCTTACAAGCACGGGTGTTCTGGATAACATCCCCACTCCATAGTGTCATCATGGTCCCCCCATACAGATAAGGAAACGAGCACGGAGAGGGGAATGAGGTCATTGCCAGGGTCTCCTGTCGAGAAAGTGGTCCTGTGGGGACCTTGGAGAGTTCCCAAAGCCTGTGACTCCAGCTGCAAAAACTAAATTAAGTTCCTTCCCAGATGGTGATAAAAACATTCCTGATGACAGTTAGGATCAGGCTCTATGTTGTGTGTGTGTGTTTTTAAGTCAGAGACTCCATGAGAGCAGTTTTCAGTTTACAGAAAAATGAGTGGAAAGCACAGAGTTCCTACCTATCTTCTCGCTGTTATTAACATCTTGCATTAGTGCTACATTTGTTACAGTTGATGAGCCAATATTGATTCATTTACTCAAGCCTGCAGTTTAAATTAAGGTTCACTGTGTTCTAAATTCTATTTCAACTAGTGCAGTGGTTCTCAACCTTGGCTGCACATTAGAATCACCCGGGAATCTTTTTAAAATCCTGATTTCTGGGCCTCATCCAACGGAAATTCTGTTTCTTTCTTATGGGGTGAGGCCACAACATTGGTAACAAAGAAACAGAATTTCCGGAGGATGAGGCCCAGAAATCAGGATTTTAAAAAGATTCCCAGGTGATTCTAATGTGCAGCCAAGGTTGAGCACCACTGCTCTAAACATTCTCTGTGCTCCATTTCTTCATTCCTTCCACCCCCACTCCAAACAACCACTGATTTTTTTTCTGTCTCCATAGTTTTGCCTTTTCAGACCGGCTTCTTTTACTTGACAAGATGCATTTAAGATTCCTCCGTGGCTTGACAGCTCTGTCTTTTATGCCAAATGCGAAGCTCTATCCTATCTGAGCTGGTCTGGGGGCTCCTCCAGGCAAGAGCCAGGGTGGAGGCATCTGGGGCCTCCATGAGACAGAGGTCCCCTGGGAGAACCTGCAGAAGGAAGTGAACATACAGGTTTTCAGTCCCACTCTGTCCTAGGCATAACTCCAGACTTTCAAGGCATCAGTGAATAAAACAAACCCTGCCCTCGTGGAGCTTATATTTTAACTAGAGGCCCAATGCACGAAATTCGTGCAGGGGTAGGCTTCCCTTTCCGGGGCTGCCGCACCGGCTTCCCTCCCGCACCTGATACCTGGGCTTTGCTCGCAGCCCCAGCTTCATCTGGAAGGTTGTCCGGAAGGACATCCTGTCTAATTAGCAATATTACGCTTTTAGTGTTATAGATTAAAGAAACAATACTAGCAACAAGATAAATGTTAGAAGGTTCCAAAGTCCACCAAAATGCGTCCTCCTTCAGGAAATCTCATATCTCCACCCCACCCCATGTCCTCCTCTTGGGGTTCCCCAGCTCTGTGCTCCCCTGTCTGGCCTCGCCCTGACACTGAGGTTGGGAGCCGGTTCTGCCAGCCCCAACCCAGGACAGAACTTGTGTCCACCCCAGCTTGCAAAAAAACATAAATGAGCACGGAGCCTCCAACCGCCCTGCCCCGCCCCGGCTTCACTTGCGGAGCTGCGCATGTGCCAGAGGCTGCCGCCCAAGGTACTGAACCCCGGGCGTCCCGGCCGACCGGCGCGCAGGCGCACTGGCCGCCGCCCGGAGCGCTTCCGCCTCCCGCCGTCGCGATGGCCGCGCCGGCCCCCGGCTTCATCTCGGTCTTCTCGAGCCCGCAGGAGCTCGGCGCGTCGCTGGCGCAACTGGTGGCACAGCGGGCCGCGTGCTGCGTGGCGGGCGCCCGGGCCCGCTTTGCGCTCGGCCTGTCCGGCGGCAGCCTCGTCTCGATGCTGGCCCGCGAGCTGCCCGCCGCCGTCGCCCCCGCCGGGCCGGCTGGCCTCGCGCACTGGACGCTGGGCTTCTGCGACGAGCGCCTGGTGCCCTTCGAGCACGCCGAGAGCACGTACGGCCTCTACCGGGTGAGCTACGGGGGCCGCCGAGGGCCACGCGGCGCCCCGGCCTCTCCTCGGGCGGGAGCCGGCCAGGTGGGCCCGGCGCCCCGGAGGTCACACCTGGGCTGCGCCGCTCTGCCTCCCGATGGGCCGGCGGGGCTGCGGAGAGGGCGCGGCCTGGGCCAGGGCGGCCGGGGAGCGTGGCCGCTGCCGGGGACCTAGGGACGCTCGGGCGCAGTGACGGGAAGAGCCAGGTGGGGGTCTGGCCGGAGCCTGGGCTTCGGCCTCTTCACCTGCAGCCTGGACGAGCTCTCCCCGGCCTCCACGCCGCCTGCTGCGTTCCTGACCTCCGAGGCGGTGTCTTTGAGCCCGGCCCCCAGCGATTTACAAGCAGGAAACAAGGCTGGAGGAGCCCTGGTTTGCTGGGTCCTCGGCTTCGGTGCCCACTCCTCCTGCTCCGGAGGCGGAAACCCGTCCCGGGAGGCCTGGGGCGGTGCCGTGACCGGAAAAGGAGCCCGGGGGTCCTGGGTGTTGCATTGTTTTTGTATAGAAGCTTGAGCTGATGATGTTTTGTTTTTTGTTCATCCTCATCCAAGGATATTTTTCCCATTGATTTCTAGAGAGAGTGGGAGGGAGGGGTGAGGAGAGAGAGAAACATTGGTGTGAGAGACACATCAATTGGTTGCCTCCTGCATGAGCCGGACTGGTGACCAAACCTGCAACCTGAAACCCAGGTAGTGCCCTTGACGGGGAATCAAACCGGCAACCCTTGGGTGTACAGGCCGGTGCTCTAACCATTGGGAACACTGGCCAGGGCGAAACCCTGTCCCTTTTTATTTTGTCATTAAAAAATATTTTTATTGATTTCAGAGAGAAAGGGAGAGGGAGAGAGAGATGGAAACATCAATGATGACAGAGAATCATTGATTGCCTCCTGCATGTCTCCCACTGGGGATCGAGCCCACAACCGGGGCATGTGCCCTTGACCAGAATCGAAACTTGGACCCTTCAGTCCGCAGGCCAACGCTCTATCCACTGAGCCAAACCTGCTAGGGCCAACCCCCAGCCTTCATGGACTGGAAAGACCCCTGGTGCATTGACACTGGGATCCACTATGAGCCTGACTCACACAGGCCTGGATGACCCATGTGGACACAATGCAAACCCACAATGCTAAGACCCATTCATTACTGTTGGTGACACTGTCCCTCCATGTGCCACAGACCCACCTGCTCTCCAAGCTGCCCATTCCCGACAGCCAGGTGATCGCCATTAACCCCCAGCTTCCTGTGGAGGAGGCAGCAGAGGACTACGCCAAGAAGCTGCGACAGGTGAGTCCCTCGAGTCGCCACAGGGAGACCTTGTCCACTCGATGGCTAATCCCAGGCAACAGCCGTTCTGCAGGTAGCACTCTGTGATTGTCATCGACAGAAACTCCCCTGGGGACAGTCAGCAGACCCAGCCCCGCCCTGGGTAGACACATTAATAGGCCACACCCCTGCCTTGGGGTCCCCTGGGGTGCCCTCACCTCTGACACCTAGGAGCTGGCCTGGGTCCTCACATCTTGGAAACAGTTGTGTCCCCAGATTCTTAGCCAGTTGGGCAGGTGAACGTAGAACCTCATAGATTAGAGTCCCTTTTATGCAGGTGAGGCTGAGCATCATTCCTTGTGTTACAGCTACTTGTGATTCTTTTTTAAATTTTTTTAAAATATAGTGTTATTGATTTTTAGAGAGAGAGGAAGGGAAAGGGATAGAGACATAGAAACAATGATGAGAGGAACATCGTTGATAAGCTGCCTCCTGCACGGCCTCTACTGAGGGTGGAGCCTACAGCCCGGGCATGTGCTCTGACGAGGAATCCAACTGGCGACCTCCTGGTTCCTGGGTTGATGCTCAGCTGCTGAGCCACACGGCCAAGCACCACGTGTGATTCTTTTTCTGACAGTTGTCTCTGTATTCTTCTCCTTCCCTCGCAACCTCTGTGGACTGTCTTCTCCCCCTGGCCAGGCCTTTCAAGGGGACTCCATCCCAGTTTTTGACCTGCTGATCCTGGGGGTGGGCCCCGATGGCCATACCTGCTCACTCTTCCCAGACCATCCCCTGCTGCAGGTGAGTGCACCCACACAGGCCCCACGCACACCTGAGCTCTGGCCTCTGCTGTCTGGGGCTTCCACAGGAAGGCCAGGAGTTGTCTACAGCAGGGTTTGAATCAGCTTCTGCCAATAGGCATGCCCGCTGGCTTTATCCTCCTGAGCCTCGGTTTACCCATCTTATGATGGGGGCCTTAAATCAAGTACCACAGGATTGGGAGGGTGGGATGGAATGATGGATGGATTATGCTTGATGTGGGTGAGTGCTTGAGAAGTTGAAGTGACATTGTCCTCTTCAACTCCCCCCCAGGAACGGGAGAAGATTGTGGCTCCCATCAGTGACTCCCCAAAGCCGCCTCCACAGCGCGTAACCCTCACACTCCCTGTCTTGAATGCGGCCCGAACTGTCATCTTTGTGGCGACTGGAGAAGGCAAGGCAGCTGTTCTGAAGGTAAAGCTGGGGGCCCATTCCCAGGAAGGCTGGGGCATGTGAGCCTGGGGACAGAATAGGAGCCCGGGTGCTATTGTGCTGGAAGCACCAGATCTCAATATCCTTCAGTAATTCTTGGGTTGAAGGGGAGATGGAAACTGCCATTGCAGGCTTGTTAGGAATGAGTAAGCACAAAATGAGATTGATGAGCTGAGACAACAGCTACACTGAGAGGTAAATTCATAATTTTAAAATACATTTTTAAAATAACTATAATAATAAAAGGGTAATATGCTAATTAGACCAGGATGTCATTCCGGATGTCCTTCCTGATGAAGCCGGGGCCAGATGGAAGCAGCCTGGGTCCCGGGTGCCTGCGGGTGGCCAGATGGAAGCAGCCTGGGTCTCGGGTGCCTGCGGGTGGCCAGAGGAGGGAAGCAGCCCAGGTCCTGGGTGCCTGCAGGCGGCCGGAGGAGGGAACCCGGGTCCTGGGTGCCAGAGGGAAGCCGGTGCCGGCAGCCGGGGGAAGGAAGGCCTACTCTTGCATGAATTTTCATGCTTCGGGCCTCTAGTTAAATAGAAAACTACTGAATAAACAAATCAAGCACTTACTCTTGAATTAGAAAAATGAACAATAATGTCAATCTAAAGCCAGCAAAAGGGATATATGAAATCAAAATCAGAAATTAATGAATTGGTTAATTTTTTTAAAATATATTTTTATTGATTGCAGAGAGGATGGGAAAAGAGAGAGAGAAAAATCAATGATGAGATAGAATCATTGATCAGCTACCTCTTGAATGCCCCCCCACTGGGGATCGAGCTTGCAACCCAGGCATGTGCCCAGACCAGGAATAGAACTGTGATTTCCTGGTTCATAGGTTGATGTTCAACCATTAAGCCGCACTGGCCAGGCTTTATTTTTGAAAATTTAATGATATAGAGGTCCAAAAGATAGACAAACCACTGGCAAAGCTAACCAAGAAGGAAAAAAATCATATATAGGAATAAGTAAAAAAAGTAGGAATAAGAAAGAAGGTATAGTTATATATAATATTTTAGGAAAATATAAACTAAGATACTAAAAACAAACTAAGCTGGTTTGGTGTGGCTCAGTGGTGGAGTGTCAACCTATGAATCAGGAGGTCACGGTTTGATTTCTGGTCAGAGCACATGCCCAGGTTGCTTGATCCCCAGTGGGGGGCGTGCAGGAGGCAGCCCATCAGTGATTCTTTCTTATCATTGATATTTTTCTCTCTCTTTCCCCCTCCTTTCTTCTCTGAAATCAATAAAAATATATTAAAAGTAAAATAAAATAAAGAATATTTTAATTGCCATCATTAAAAAAAATCAACAACTATTGGGGGGGGAAGGGGGACATATGTAATACTTTCAACAATAAAGAATTATTTATTTTAAAATATATTTATATATTTTATTGATTTCAGAGGGGAAGGGAGAGGGAGAGAGAAATAGAAACATCAATGATGAGAGAGAATCGTTGATCGGCTGGGCCTATGCCCTTGAACGGAATTGAACCCGGGACCCTTCAGTCCGCAGGCCGATGCTCTATCCACTGAGCCAAACTAGCTAGGGCAAGGATTATTTTAAAAAGAAAATGCCAAAACTATAGGAGAAACCGGAAATATTTTGAAATATAAATAAATAATAATTCTCTCCCCCAAACCATTGGGCCCAGATGTCCTCACAGGGGTGGCTAATGTTGCGGTTTGGGGGCAGATTCTGAAGAGTGCAGCAGACCCATGTCCCTGCCAGTGGTGCCCACCATGGCTTCAGGTGGTCCTCCCCCCACAGCCTCAACTTTCCCATCTATAAGGTGGGTCATGAGGGCCCCCCCCCCATAGACCCCCTGAGAGAGGCCTCTTAGAGCCTTAGCTTCCCAGACTGTACAATGGGGTGGGAACGGAGGTGACTTCACAGGGTCGTGATCAGAAGCCAGTGATTTTATAAGCACAGGGTTCTTGGGGTCAGGCCCAGCTGGCAAAAAGCAGTGTTTATAATGTCCATTCACCGTGAGGTCACATTAGCGGGTTGACACACCACAGCCCGTGTGCCAATCCTGCCAGCCAGGAAGGGTTTTTACTTTGTACCTTTTTAAGTTTGGGCGGTGGCGGGGGTGGGGGGGATGGCGGGTGGATCAAAAGAAGTATATTCCCAGACATGTGAAAATTCAACAGAATTCAGATGTCAGTGTTCACCAACCATGATTTGTTGGAACACAGATGCCCATATGCCAACGTGAGCCGAAATAGCGACTCTCTGGTCTTTGCAGGAAAGGTGTGCCAACACCCTGCTATACAGTCACGGGAGCTAGAAGGGAAGGGCCTGCCCCTGCTGACTGTTTTAAGCTGGGGCAGCTGGAAGGCTGACATCACATCCTGAGAGCAGGAGAGTCTAGTCCACCGGGGCCTGCGAGCTCAGGGGCGCCGGCATGCACCCGGGCCTCACCAGCATATCCTCTTCCCACAGCGCATTTTGGAGGACAAGGAGGCCAGCCCGCTCCCTGCCGCCCTTGTGCAGCCGCACACTGGGAAACTCTGCTGGTTCCTGGATGAGGCAGCAGCCCGACTCCTGACCGTGCCCTTCGAGAAGCATTCCACTTTGTAGCTGGTCCCGGGGACACCACCGTTGCGCCCATTGCGGCTTGAGGGGGCTGGGATCGTCCTGGGGCTGGGCCCCTCCACGGCTGTGTTCTAGGCTTCACGTTCGACAAGCCACATGGTGCTGACAGGGCCTGGCCACTGGCTCTGCCCAGATATTAAAAGGAGCTTTGGCCCAGCCGGTGTAGCTCAGTGGTTGAGCTGGTTGAGCATCGACATAGGCACCAGGAGGTCGCCGGTTCGATTCCTGGTTGGGGCATATGCCTGGGTTGCGGGCTTGATTCCCAGTAGGGGGTGTGCAGGAGGCAGCTGATCGATGTTTCTCTCTCATTAATGTTTCTATCTCTCTCTCTCTCCCCCCCTTCCTCTCTCGGAAATCAATAAAAACATTTAAAAACTATAATAAAAGGAGCACTTGCTCCAGGTGTCCACTGTCTGTGGTCCTTGGTGGGCAGTGGGACAAGGGGCTCCCAGGCAGACTCGAAGCCCCCATCCCAGCAGGTGGAGGACAGGAATGGTGTCCGCGCTCAGTTCCGGGGGCCGCGCAGCAGGTACCACAGCGTTTACTGACTCAGTCCTGTGGTGTGACGTCAAGGAGGTGGCAGGGGTGGCTCCGTCTGGAGGCTCTGAGGGAAAGTCTTCCCAGGCTCCTCTGGGGGCTGCCAGCAACCCCGGGCTTGTGACAACGTCACTCCAGGCTCTGCCTGTCCTCACATGGCTTATGTGAGTATCTCTGTGTCCTCTCCTATTCAGGACACTGACACTGGATAAGGACCACCCTAAGTCCAAGATGAACTCATCTCAAGATCCTTAGCTAATTATATCCGCAAAGACCCTAATTCCAAATAAGGTCACATTCTGAGGTACCCGGGGTTAGGACCTGGACATACCATGTATGTGTCTGTGTGCGTGTGCATGCGTTAAAATACACATAATGTAAAGCTCACCATCTTAACCATTTCTCGGTATCCAGAAATGGTACAGTCACACTGTCGTACAACCATCCCCACCACCTATCTCCAAAACTTACCATCTTCCCAAATTGAAGCTCTGTCCTATTCATCAGTAGCTCCATCTCCCCCTCCACTAGCCCCCCACTCTACTCTGTCTCTGTGAATTTGACTGGTCTAGGGGCCTCATGTAAATGGGATCATACAGTGTCTGTCCTTTTGTGTCAACATCATGTCCTCAGAGTCAACCATGTTGTCACATGTGTTACAGTTTCCTTCCTTTTATGGCTGAATAATAATCCACTGTGTGGATGGACCACGTTGTGCTTCTCCATTCATATCTGTGGGCACTTGGGTTGCTTCCATGGTTTTGTTCTTGTGAATAATGTTGCTACAAACATTGGTGTACAGCTATCTCTGAGACCCGACTTTCAATTCTTTTGGGGATATACCCAGAAGTAGAAATGCTAGGTCAGATGGTAATTCTGTTTTTAATTTTTTTTTAAATATATTTTATTGATTTTTTACAGAGAGGAAGGGAGAGAGATAGTTAGAAACATCGATGATAGAGAAACATCGATCAGCTGCCTCCAGCACATCTCCTACTGGGGATGTGCCCGCAACCCAGGTACATGCCCTTGACCGGAATCGAACCTGGGACCTTTCAGTCCACAGGCCGACGCTCTATCCACTGAGCCAAACCGGTTTCGGCTGTTTTTAATTTTTTAAAAGTATATTTTCAGAGATGAAGGGAGAGGGGGAGAGAGAAACATCAATGATGAGAGAGAATCATCCATCGGCTGTCTCCTGCGCGCCCCCTACTGGGGATTGAGCCTGCAACCTGGGCATGTGCCCCTGACGGGAATCGAACCTGGGACCCTTCAGTCCACAGGCCAAACTGGCTAGGCCTGTTTTTAATTTTTGGAGACACCTCCATACTATTTTCACAGCAGCTGTACCATTTTACATTCCCACTAACAGTGCACGAGGGTTCCAGTTTCTTCATATCATCACCATTGGTTATTTTCTGTGTTTTTATAGTGACCTGTGGATGTTTCTTTCCAGGGGTACACAATTCAACCCACTACACGCTCTGGCAGAGTTCCCACTGCACACACACAGCAAATGTTTTTATTTATATGTTTTTATTGATTTTAGAGAGAGGAAGGGAGAGAGAAACATCAATGTGGGAGGAACATCCATTGGCTGCTTCCCACACGTGCCCTGACCTGGGATGGCGCCCTGACTGGAAATCAAACCGAAGACCTTTTGGTGCATGGACAACGCTCAACCAACTGAGCCACATCAGCCAGGGCCTGAGCCGGCCCTAACCTCCACCCAGTCCCGCTGCAGGCCTGCCCAGAGCCTTGAATGTGTCAGAGGCCTCTTTAGTCTCAACTGTGCCAGGACTGCAGCCTTTCCATCTGCTGGGCCCACCCAGCTTCTCTGGCTCCTGGGACCTCAGCAGAGAGTGGGAAGCATGGGGGCCTGGGGGCATCCCGCAGCTGCGCCTGACGGGGACATGGGAATTGAAAGCTCAAAGCTGAAACCACAGAAAGAGAAGTTCCCTTCAACGTCTTGGGGTCAGTCTCTCAGATGTGAGAGTGAGGAAGTGGGCCGGGGCCCGGTCGGAAGGAAACAGGTTGAGAAAGCAGAGGAGGCAGCCGAAAGGAAGGGTGCCCAGCCGTGGGCTTGAGCAAGCTCAGGTGGCCATGACCCTGGGGCGGAGTCAGGGCAGGGTGGCTAGAGCAGAGGGGAAATGCTGAGAATGGCACGGGGACCTCACTGGGGGGCCCTTCCTGAGGCATCACCTCTCCGTGCCTCTCCCCATGACGGCAGCTGTCCCTGCACCAGACCAGCCTGTGGCTCCCTTTCACCTAGAGGGAAGCCCACCCTTCCTATTGGCCCATAAGCCCCTGGGTGGCCCTGAAACCCCCACCCTCCCCTCGTAACATCCGCTGCTCACTCTCCCTTTTCTGTCCCACCCACTCTGTGCTGTTCCCACCTTAGGGCCTTTGCATGCACCGTGCCTCCTGACCGTTCTCTGTCCTCCAGCTTTTCGCACTTTCTTCGGTCCTGGTGCAGCATCTCCTCCCTGCCCCTAGCATTTCCTGTCCCCTCCTGTTCCATTTTTCTCCCTTCCTCTCACCATTATCTGACAGTTTTGTCAGTGTGCCTATGATGGTCATGGGGGCTGCTGGGGCAGCTGCAGGGAACTGTGTGGGGCTGGAGAGGGTCACTGAGAGATGAGACGGCTCTGCAGGGCATGGTGGGAGGTGCTAGAGGTCATGGAATTTGGAGTGTGCTGCACTGGGGGCTAGGCGGAGAGTAAGGGCACCTTTAATAGTCAAAGAATTGAATGGAGATGAGGTGATTGCTTGGTGGGGCTAGGGATCGTGCTGGAGGTCAGGAAGTAGCCAGTAACCCCCTTAAATCTCCACACCTCCCATTCCCCCCTCATCTGGGACCCCACCGCTTGCTCCCTCAGTCTCAACACTGACTCCAGGGATGGGGGGTGGGGGGGTTGGGGAGGCGGGCCAGCTCTCACTCCCCAGCCTAGGGACTCTAGGGGCTGGGCCAGGGTTGAATCCTCTCAGCATTGCCCTGCATGGGGCAGGCACAGGGGGGGTGGGCACCAGAGGGTGGGCACCAGAGGGGGATAGACACCCCATCCCTGCTCATCCTTCCTTTCCCCTCACACCAACAATTGGTTGCCTGATCCTGCCAGATATCTTCCCCGAATCCCTCCTCCAAAGCCAGTGGAATTGTCTCCCACCCCTGTACCCACTCTTGGGGCTGCTGGGGCAGCCCCTACAGAAACCAGCAGCTCTGGAGGCCTTGGCCCCAGGGGAGTTGGGAGGACGCAGGTGCAGGGTTGGGTGGGGCAGGGGGCGGGCATCCTCACCCCCCAGCACACACAATGGGAGGGCCAAGCTCTGGCTTTTGACCCCAGACACTGGTCGCCATAGCATCCAGGATCCTCACAGGCTGCCCTGCTCCCAGAGTGCCCCTGAGCAGAGGAACCTGGGGAGCCGGGGGTGGAGAGGGGTGTCTGCTTCACTTTAGGGCATCCCAGGAAAGGACGCAGCAGCAGGATGGGCGGGCGGCCTTCAAGCCCCCTGGACAAGCGGCAGCAGCAGCACCTGAGGGGTGAGTGAGGGTGGGGAGGGGTGGGGATGGGGAGGAGGGTTCAGGGTTGTCAGATACGCAGGATGTCCTATTAATGTGAATTCCAGATAACCAATAAAGAAACTTTTTTTTTTTTAGTATAAGTATGCCCCAAATTTTGCATAAGGGCATAGTTATACTAAAAAATAATTCCTTATTTACCTGAAATTCAAATTTAACTGGTGTCATGTACATTTTGGGGATAAATCTGGCAATCTGACTATGGGCATGGGTTTGGAGTGTGGGGCATGGCCCAGGTGGGAGCTGCCCTGGACACAGCCGGATCTTGGGGGATAATTGTTCCAGGGGGGCAGGGATCAACAGATCCCTCTGTGGACCCGGGGACTGGGTCACAGTCCTGATTTGAGACAAAGAAGTGTCAGTGCCCTTCATCCTCCATGCGCAGGGCTGAGTATTTACTGTGTGCTGGGCACGGGAATACGACGGGTTCATGATCTAGATCAGGAAAGGTCAACTCACCATTAGACAAATGGATTCAGTCAGCTCTTCTGCAAGCGTCAGGTATTTCTATAGCGGCTTAAGGCAGAGAGTTATTCCTCTCTCCTATAGAGGGGTACAGTGGCAGGCAGGCAGAGAAAAGTTAGATAACCCAGCTTCTCCCATCTCATGGTTCTGCCGTGCATGGCTTCTGCGTCTGAGGCCACCTCACGGTACATAAAGGCTGCCGAAGCTCCAGCCATTGGGTCCACATTCCAGGCAGCAAGATGGACTGGATGTTTTACATACAGTCAAGTGAGTGCATCTTAGGGAAACAGCTGGAAGAAATTTAACACCTGTGTGACCACCTCTTAGATCAGGATACAGAATACTTCCATCACTCCAGAAAGTTCCTCTGTTCTGGGCTGAGGCTTTTAAAAGGTTTTGAAAAATTCTCTAGGTAAGGGGCGTGAAAAAGCTTCCAGGTGCAATGGAACTGTTCATTGTCTTGATCGTGGTTTCTGGGTGTGGATATGGGTGAAAGTTCATTCAGTTCTGTGCTTTATTCACGTTTATTGTGCATCAGTTATAAGTTAAGCTGGAGTGCCTTAACTCCCCCTTCCCGTCCCCCAAGGATGGAAACAGACAGTGGGTGGTTAAGGGTGAATGGAACTTGGAGGATGTCTCGTGGGGTAACTTTGGGGTGTGGGGTGACGGTAGAAGCCCACCAGTTACTTCCATCTTGGCTTGTCTTCCCCTGGTAGGTGGCCTGATTCAGCCACCTCGCTGTTCCCTTGTCCCTGCAGACCAGGTGGAGGCCCTGCTGAGGGACTTCCTGCCTCAATACCGCGTACAGCTGGCCGCCTCTGTCCTGCAGCAGATTTCCCGGGAGCTGGTCCCCCAGGAGCCGGCTGGATGCCAACTGCTGCACAGCAAAGTGGGTGCCACAAATGAGGGGGAAGGGCTGCTGAGCACACAAGACTGCGGAGGCCATTGGTTCAGCGGCGGTGGGGGGGCTTCTCACACCTTTGTCCTTGCTGGTGCCAGAACCTAGGATGGCTATACACATTCACTAGCGTGTCCTGGGCTGGACGCTGGGGACACAGCAGACCGAGACATATCCCGTTCTATTCTCTGGGGCTCACAGTCTGATTGGGGGGAAATGACCCCAAACAAGTAAACATATCATGACGCAGGGTAACTTCTGATAGGTGCTAGGAAATCAAGAGGAAGGGCACAGTTGGGTGTGGGGAGTCGAGGTACAGGGGACCCCTTTGAGCTGAGATATAAAGGATGAAAAGAAGCCAGATCTGGAGCCCAGAATGGGAAGGGCATTGTAGGCAGAAGGCACGGCTGGGGCAAAAGCCCTGAAGTTGGGAAAAGCTTGCCCTGAGTGCCACACTCAAGGACACAGCACAACCACGGGATGCCCAAGTTTTTGCATGTGAGGTGACCTCTGTCTCATGCACTTTCCGTTCCTCCTTGTACTTCAGTTGCCACTTCTTCCAGGAAGCCTCCCTGGATTGCCTTTGCCCCCACCTCAGTCAGGCACCTCCCCTGAGACCCCCATCCCAGCAAAGCCCCAGGTCACACGTTAGTCACCTCCATGGGTCTGCTCTGCAAGGGAGGAGCCAGGCATAGTCTCCTCTTTCCCTCACACCCACTCCTCATACCCACATGGTACCTGCATATAATAGGGGTGCAGGAATAGTTTGTGGATGGAGCAAAGGAACCTGGAGCTGTCTGGTCCCAACTCCATATGTCTGCTGAGCTGGCAATGCACCCAGGTCTTCCATGTGCCCGACACAACATACTCAATCCTTACCAGCCCCAGAGATGGGTCTTTGACCAGCAAGGAAACCAAGGCACAGAAAGGCAAAGGGATCTGCTTGAGGTCATACTAGTACCATGAGCAAGAGGCAGAGGCATAATTTGAACTCGGAGCTCATATTTCTTACTGACATTGGGTTCCCTGCCCCATCAGGGCACTGGGTTTTCCCACCTCAGTCAGGTGCCTCTTCTCCAAGCTGTGCCTGCCCTGGGGTGGGGCTCCCTGGCACTGTGGACACAGAGCACCCTCCCAACCAGAGCTCTCCCTGTCCCTCTTGGGGCATCATGGGGCCCGGGTGTCACTCCCACCTGCACCTTACACCACCTGCTGGTTTCAGTCACATGGCCAGGGCCCAGCTGACATTGGGTTTCGGGCAGTGTGGAGGGGCTTCCCCTTGCTTCAGTTTGAGCATTTTATATAATATTCATTTATTTACTTACTTACTTACATATTTTAATCCTCACCCAAGGATATTTTTCCATTGATTTTTAGAGAGTGGAAGAGAGAGGGAAAGACAGAGAGAAACATCAATATGAGAGAAACACATCGATTGGTTGCCTCTTGCACATGCCCTGACCAGAGCCTGGCCAGGAAGGAGCCTGCAACCGAGGTACATGCCCTTGACCGGAATCGAACCCGGGACCCTTTGGTCTGTGGGCCAACGCTCTATCCGCTGAGCACCGGCTAGGGCAATACTTATTTTATATGTTTGTATTTTATATATCACTAGAGGCCCGGTGCACGAAATTCATGCACTCAGGGGGGTCCCTTAGCCCAGACTGCGCCCTCTCACAATCTGTTGGAGTCCTTGGGGGATGTGCGACTGATGACTCCTGCCACCGCCGCTGTGCTCACCAGCTATGAGCCCACAGGGGGAGCGCACTGACCACCAGGGAGCAGCTCCAGTGTTGAGCGTCTGCCCCCTGGTGGTCAGTGCGTGTCATAGTGATTAGTCATTCCTCTGTTTGGTCTATTTGCATATTAGCCTTTTATTATATAGGATTTCTATAATAGCATTTTAACAATATTTTATGAAAATGTTTAGACCTGGGAAAAGGTATGGAGACTCATTAAAAACATACTGAGTTCCCATCACCCCAGCAAAGAATCAAAATATCACAGTTGCAGTTAATTGATTCATCGTATATTTATTGAGCACCAGCTAGGCACCAGACACTGCTCTGGGACCCAGTGATGACACAAAACACACAATTCAGGTGTCAGGTAGTAGGGAGAGTGACAAAGGAAATGAAACAGAGGACAGAGAAAGTGTCCCCCTGAGGGCAGGGTCTGTGGACAGAGGCCTGGCCTTTTCTCATATAGTTACACTACACCTGCCCCAGGACCCCGCAACTCCACTTGTATTGCTTAGTTAATGCTGTGTGACAATATACTGCAAGTCAGTAGCTTAAAGCAACACACACTTCTCTCACAGTCTCTGTGAGTCAGGAATCTAGAGGCAGCTTCTCTGAGTCCTTCCTTTCAGGGTCTCTCACAGGTTGCAATTGAGATACTGGCCAGGGCTGGGATCTCATCCGAGGCTCAAGTGAGGAAGGGTCCGCCTCCAGATGGAGTGGCGATGACAAGAATGCCTGTCTCAGGGCTGTGTGATATAACTAATAAGATACAGTGGGGCCTTGACTTACGAGTGTCCCGACTAACGAGTTTTTTGAGATACCAGCTGTCTCTCGGCGGATTTTTTGCATTGAGTTGATAGAGTAATTTGAGTTAACGAGCTCCTTAATGAGCTCAGTCTCAGAATGAATTAAACTCGTAAGTCAAGGCCCCACTGTATATCACTTCTCGCCCTAGCTGGTTTGGCTCAGTGGATAGAGTGTCTGCCTGTGGACTGAAGGGTCCCGGGTTCGATTCCGGTCAAGGGCACATGCCTGGGTTGCAGGCTCAATCCCCAGTAGGGAACGTGCAGGAGGCAGCTAATCAAATGATGTTCTCTCACCATTGATGTCTCTCTCTCTCTCTCCCTCCCTCCCTTCCTCCCTCTCCCTTCCTCTCTGAAACCAATAAAAATATATTTTAAAAACATAAATTTAAAAAAAAGATATATCAGTTCTTATTTGGAAGGGCCACAAATAAGTGCATGCTCTGAGCGTGACTGGTAAAGACAGGAGTGCCACCTGGCACCCAAGTGCCCTATGCTTAGTGCCACCTGTGGGAGCTGTCCTGATGGTCTGGACCCTGGGGCACTGGCCAGGGCCCCTGACATCTGAGAGCCCCTCCTCCACAGAAGCTCCCCCGAGTCCGTGAGCACCGCGGGCCCCTGACCCAGCTGCGGGGCCTCCCACCCCAGTGGCAGCCCATCTTCTGTGTCCTGCGTGGGAATGGCCACCTGGAGTGGTTCAGCCACAGGGAGGTGAGTGAGTGGCTTGTGTCCCTTTGGCCTCCAGATTCTCCATCCTGCCCTCCCCAGAGTGGGCTTAGGGTCCGGCTACCAGCATAGCCCCTCTCCTCTCTTCAATCATCTAGCCTGAATCGAGGGCCCCTGTGTCCCTGGCCTGGGCCGGGCGACCATCTCCTGTTGTGCCAGGTGGATGGACTGAGGCCAGGGACCAGGGTAGGGGTCACTCATGGTCGTCAGCAGAGCCGAGGTTGAAGCCCTGTTAGGCCGCGTGCGTCAGGCCCACGCCCTGCTTCCCGGCTGGGGAATTCACTCAGGTCCCTTGATGCCCTGGGAGGCAGTTTCCACCTTATGAGACGGGTGATGCTGGCCCACGAAGCACGGGGCTGTCTGACTCAGTGAGACAACCCCACCGGCCCAGCGCACAGTGGCGGCTGCAGAGCTTCTGTGGAGGAGGAGGGGGGAGGTGGAGGCAGGGAGGGAGCTGGGGATTTCCCCATCTAACCCCAGACCTTCCCCAGGTCCTGCACTGAGACGTGGAAGCCACAGGTTAGACCCGTCCCAACGGGGTTCTTTGGACACTTTCCGTAGGAATATGAAAACGGGGGCCGATCCCTGGGCTCCGCGGCCCTGACAGGGTACACAGTCCTGACGTCCCAGCGCGAGTACCTCCACCTGTTGGACACTCTCTGCCCAGACTCCTCAGGTAAGGCCCGGGGACCCCAAAAGCAGGTGTCTCTACTTCAGTGCTGTTGACACCGGGGCCCCGTCAGTGGGGCTGCCCTGAGCATGGCAGGATGTTGAACAGAATCCCTGTCGCCACCCACTAGATGCCAGTAGGCCCCCCCCCCCCCCGAAGTGTGACCACCAAATGCGTCTCTAGACATGGGCACGTGTCCCTGGGGGGCAGCGTTGTTTCTGGATAAGAAGCCCAACTCTAGAAAGAGAAACACCGTTCTCATCAGCGAGAGAGGCTGGTCACGGGACCAGAACCAAAGTAGCAGAGCAGTGAACACAAGCCCTGCAGCAGCGAGTCTGTGGGGAGATGGGCACTGGTGTGTGTGGGGGGGAGGTGCTGGGTGATGCTTCAGTCTAGCGTTTCCAGGAGGTTCTCCCTTCCTCCCGCCCCTCTTCCATTCTCTCTTCTCCTCCTCCCCACCCTCCTCTCTCTCTCTTTCTCTAACTTCCTCCCTCTTTCCCTCCCTCCTTTTCTCCTTCCATTGCCCGTTCTCCTCTCCCTCCCCTGGCCTCCTCTCTTTCTCAATCTCTCCCTCCCTCCCTCCCAGGGCACACTGTGCAGGAACAGGGAAAGGCGCGGCACAGCTGGGCTGGATGCATCTGAGGGCTTGCGTTATCTCATGAATATCAGGCAGCCCCAACACTAGCTACCTCATGCCACAGATGCATGCACGAGGCTGAGGCCGAGGCCTGTCATACATCAGTAAGGCTCAGATCTGGCTAGAACTGCGTCACTGACTTCACTGAGGCGCTATCTTGCCAGCCACTGATGCCAATGCAGCAACAAGGACAGGCTGCAGTCATGTTGAGGACGAGGACGGTGCAAACATTGGGATCCACCCACATACCCCTTTGTGTCACCCTTTGCTGCTTTGCTTCTGGTCCAGTGACCAACCTCTCTCCCAGCAAAATGAATGTGTTTCCCTGCAGTCTGTATATACTACTCTGGAGATCAGGACAAAACACTGAGGATTTTAGGAGGCCTCAAATAGATTAAACAGAATAAAATCCACCCACTGTGTCCTCCCAACCACTCTAGGTCATCAATAACACCTTCGAACCCATTTTACAGGATCAGAGAGATGAAAAACGGTGCCCTACACACAGAAAATGGTTTGGCCAAGTTTGAACCTGGGCATGGCTGGCTCCAGACCCCCCTGCAAGCAGGGCTCAGCTCACAGGCCAACTAGGATAGGTTGTTGGTGGCTGCCCAGGCCACCGTGTTGAGGAGGACGCAGAGGCTGGGAGACAGTGCTGGGATGAATTGCTCATGCCCGGGCACATCCTCCCTGGAGACTGAGCTGGAATACGGACACTGCAGCTGTAGCACGGATTACACGCATGTTGAGCACCTCCTCTAAGCATTTCATGGTTACTTTCTCCTGCTGAATGAATGATTGTAGAGCAAAGTCATGAATGCAGCTGTGACCCCTCTGCCTCCTTTCAGGAGACCACACGCAGGAGGAGCCTGACCCCCTCCTGGAAACGCCCGTGAGCTTCCCCCTGTTCCTGCAGCACCCCTTCCGAAGGCACCTCTGTTTCTCTGCAGCCACAGCGGAGGCGCAGCGCGCGTGGAGGCTGGCCCTGCAGGGTGGCATCCGGCTCCGTGGCACAGGTGGGCCCCGGGGAAGGTCAGGCAGGGATGGGGCTCTGCCCCTGCTGGCTGTAGGACCCACACCCAGTCTGTTTCCTTATCTATAAAATGGGTTGTGGGGGGAGACAGACAGGATAGGGATGTGACGGGGACACTGCCTGGTGGGAGCTTCCCCTGGGGGATCAGGGAGGGTTTCTGAGAGGAGGGGATGCCCAAGCTGAGGTCCAAAAAAGAGGAGGGGCCAACCAGCGATACAGGGAACAGGACCAACACAAACAAGTGGGCAGGCTGTTGGCGGAACCAATGAACCCGAATGGAGAGGCAGGAAGACGCAGTGCAGCGTGGCTGTGGCTGCCGCAGGGGTGCCTTTCCTACACTGTGTAAAGGCTCCTGATGGGCTGGCGAGGTCTTGGGGAGCGTGTTCCCTGCGAGGGCCAAGGTCTGGAGGTGGGTGTGACCTGGGTGTTCAGGACCTGGCAGGAAGGACGAGGGCTTCCGTCCTCTTGGGGAGCAGGGGAGCCAGGCAGAGCGAGAGCAGAGGAGGGTGGGTGGGCACTCAGGAGCCTCCCCCCTCGCCCCAGTCCTACAGCGAAGCCAGGCCCCCGCCGCCCGTGCCTTCCTGGAGGCCGTACGGCTCTACCGGCAGCACCGAGGCCACTTTGGCCACGACGACATGACGCTGGGCTCGGACGCGGAGGTCAGTGCCGTGCAAGGCCCTATCCGGACCCCCAGAAGCCCCCTCGGCCTTCACCGGAGCACAGGTCC
The DNA here is from genome assembly GCF_014108235.1 of Myotis myotis. Taxonomy (NCBI): domain Eukaryota; kingdom Metazoa; phylum Chordata; class Mammalia; order Chiroptera; family Vespertilionidae; genus Myotis; species Myotis myotis. The sequence goes on from NW_023416368.1 coordinate 86,151,354, forward strand.
CCTCTCCTGCAGGTGCTGACCGCAGTGCTGGTGCGGGAGCTGCTGCCGGCGCTGCGAGCCCAGACCCAGCCGGGCTTGCGGGGGACCGGCCGAGCCAGGGCCTGGGCCTGGACCGAGGTGCGCGCGGGGTCGCGGAGGTGCCGCAGGGACACGGGGCTGGGGAGGGGTGCGGCGGGCGGGGGGGCGGACATTGCGGAGGGGATGGGAGCCGACCCGGGCACCCAGCTTCGCCTCCTCGGACTGTCGCCTAAACTCTCCGTCTCTCTCCGCGTGTTTGTCTCTATCCGTCCGTCTGTCCCTCCATCCTGCGCTCCGGGCCGTGGCATCCCTGGGCTGATCCCCGCAGCTCCTGGATGCGGTTCACGCCGCTGTCCTGGCCGGGGCCTCCGCAGGGCTCCGCGCCTTCCAGCCCGAAAAAGACGAGTTGCTCGCGGCCCTGGAGAGGACGATCCGCCCCGACGTGGACCAGCTGATGGGGCTGCGGGGGCGCGTGGCAGGGAAGCTGCGGAGTGAGCCTGGGGGACGGGGCGGGGTCGGGCGGGGAGGGGCCGGGAGCCTGAGAGAAAGAAGGGGACCCAGGTGGTTGTAAGGGGCGGGGCCTGGAGGGGCGGGGCCTGGGGGACAGGGCGGGGCCTGGAGGGGCGGGGCCGGGAGCCTGAGAGAAAGAAGGGGACCCAGGTGGTTGTAAGGGGCGGGGCCTGGAGGGCGGGGCGGGGCCGGGAACCTGAAAGAAGGGACCCAGGTGGGTATAAGGGCGGGGCCTTTGTGGGGCGGGGCGGGACCTGGGGGACAGGGCGGGGCCTGGTGGGGCGGGGCCGGGAGCCTGAGAGAAAGAAGGGGTCCAGGTGGGTGTAGGGGCGGGGCCTGGAGCCCGGGAGCTGAAGACGCGCAGGGGCGGGGCTGGAGGTGGGAGGGCGTGGCACGACAGGCGGGGACTAAGCAGGAGGATGGGCGTGGCCCTGCGGCTGTGCCTGGACCGGGGCGGGGTCAGGAGGAGGGCGGCCGGGGAAAAGGGGTCCGGCCAGGGATGGGGCGGGTGCGTCTAGTTGTGGAGAGGACAGGAGGCCCTGGCGGTGGCACGTCTGAGCCGGGTTGCTCAGCCAGATGGCGGAGGGGCGCCCACTCGGCTCAGGTACAACGTGAGCCGGGCTGGCATCCGGACTCGGCCTTCCCGGCATCGCTTCTGAGCCGACCCCACCGCACTCCAAGCGAAGCCTCGTTTCTCAGGAAAATGGGGCGGAGCGGGTGCTCAGTCCGCGTTCCGCCCACCTCACCCTGCGGAGCCTCGGGTCTCCCAGGACTCCACTTGCGGAGCACGTGGCGAGGGAGACCCAGGCCAGTGCCTTCCGCCCTCAGCCGAAGTCCAGGGCGCCCTGGAGTGCTGCCTGCGCAGGAGGGTGGACGCACAGCTGCCCCGGGTCACGCAGACTCTGCTGGACATGGTGGGAGCAGCACTGGCGGCCGTGCAGACCCTCCTAGCCCAGGGCATGGACCGCCTGGGCCGCCACCTGCGTGGGAATCCCTCGGGCGCCCGGCTGCGGAAAGAGGTGGGCTCTAGCGGGTGAGGGCTGTTAACTTCATAGAAGAGCTTGCATCTTTCTTGTTTGACAACCTTTTCTTTTTAAGAACCTTAAAACAATCTTTTTCTAGGCTGTTTTTTTTCTTCTTATTATGGACAACCATGCTATGGTTATCAGCACACTGTTTAAAATGTGGGGAAAGGGGTAAGATGATGAGAGTAGCACGTAATAATGTCAGTTTGGAGTCACCTTCCCCACAAACTCTCCCTCCTGCCATTCCTCTGTTTAGCCAGAGCCCTCCCTGTCCCCAGAGAATTCTGCTCCATGCAGGTCAGCTCAGTTCTTCTGACATTAAATGAGCACCTACTAAGCACCTTCCACTCATTGCGCATCCACTCCCTAATCACCTCCATCCGGAACTGTCCCTGGCCCCTCTCTGCATCTGCAGCTGCCTGTGCCTCCCTCATCACGAAGGCAGTTACACACCATTGTGGTTGATTGTCTCCAGTCTATCGCCCCAAACTTTCCTCTGAGCTCCCAGAGGTGTTGGATGACTCCACTCATGCAGGCCTAGGGCTCAGCCCCGAGAGGCCACCAGATGGTGGGCATAGGTGCCACAAGGACTGAGTGTGCCCACTTCCCCTCAGTCCTGCCGGCACCGCATGTTACCATTTTTCCAGGTCTTACCGTTTTATGCCCATCACACCACACCTTACTGTTGCTTTTATTGTGCATTTTTGTGGTGATAGCCAAGGTAAGATGTGTTCCCATTTGTGTCTTTCCTTCGCTGCATCGGCTGTGAGGCCCTGGGCCCTGCTTTTCCATCAGCTGATGGTGTTCTCTCACCTGACTGCCGTTGGAGCACAGGTTTACTCCTTTGGGGAGATGCCGTGGGATCCGGAGCTGATGCAGGCTTGCTACCGCGAGGCTGAGCGGGGCCGGGGCCGCCTGGAGCAGCTGGTGGTGCCGTTTGGCTTCCTCGGAGCACGAAGTCTGGTGTTTGGGGCCCAGGATCTCGCACAACAGGTGAGGCCAAGGCAGCTACCTTCACTGAGCAGGTGTCGATTGTGTGCTGGGGAGATCGTGGTGACTGAGACAGACCTGGCCTCCCTCGCTGGGCTCCCGGTGTCATGTAGACATGAACCATGACCAGGCCGTGGGCACGGGATGGACAGGGCTGTGGTGCGGATGCACAAGGTGCTGTGCGACCTCCACGGACGTGCTTGGTCAGTCTCAAGGGTTGGGAGGATTTCCAGGAGAGGACTTCCAAGTGGGGGCAGCAGTGGGAGGAATGGGGGTGGGGCGTGTCCTGGGTAGAGGATCCGTGTGTGTACGTGCTGGGAAGGGAGAAAGCTTGTCTGCCTTTGGAGAAATTGAACAATTGAGAGACATTGGGTTGTAGGTTTCCAGGGAGGGCAGAAAGGTGGGAGATGTGCCAGTGGGGAGAGTGGGCAAATGGGTCAGGACCCTCTGTATGGGGTTAAGAGGCCGGGCTCTGTCCCAAGGGCAATGGGGAGCCACAGCAGGGGAGGGGCGTGACCAAATGTAAAGTTCAGAAGCCACACCTGCCTTGGGAAGCATGGGCTGTGGGGGGCAGGAGGGGCGGAGGCCTCCACTAGTTGGGTGCTATTGGTGAGGAGAAGCAGGTGTGTTTTGAAGGCCAAGGGGACGGGACCTGCTAAAAGACATGGTAAGTGAAGGAGACAGGGATTCAGAAGACCCAGTGGTGCCCCGCACAGTTGTTCAGTCTGCATACTGCTCAGGAGCACTCTGCCGATGAGGCGGAATCCAGCCCGCCCGCTGCTCCCCAGCCTGGGCACCCGGCACCGTTCTCCCAGTTGGCACGTAGGCCCCCACCGACTGGGTGATCCCTGGCTCCTGAGAGGAGGTGCTTTTTTTTTTTTTTTTAAATGTTTTTCTTGACTAGAGAGAGGGGAAGGGAGAGGGAGAGAGAGATAGAAACATCGATGATGAGAGAATCATTGACCCGATGCCTCCTGCACACCCCCTATTGGGGATGGCGCCCAGGCATGTGCCCTGACTGGGAGTTGAACTGTGACCTCCTGGTTCATAGGTCGACGCTCACCCACTGAGCCACACCGGCCGGGCAGGAGGTGTTGTTTCTTGAGGCTGGTAAGGCCAGAGAGTGAATTACCCGGGAGTCATCCCAGTTCCTCCCTCCGCAGCTCATGGCCGACGCCGTGGCCACCTTCCTGCAGCTGGCCGACCAGTGTCTGACCAGTGCCCTGGACTGCAACCAGGCTGCCCAGCAGCTGGAGAAAGTCAGGGGGCGCGTGCTGAAGGTGAGGTCTGCGGGGAGGGCCTGGACGTGGGCCTGGGTGCCCCGATGGCCACTGGACTGGCCACTGTGTGTGTCGTGCAGAAGTTCCAGTCGGACAGTGGCTCAGCGCGGAGGAGGTTCGTCCGCGGGTGGCAGCTCTGCATCTTTTTGCCCTTCGTGCTGAGCCAGCTGGAGCCGCGCTGCAAAGCGGTGAGCGAGTGGGGGACATGCAGGCAGGGGAGGGGCGTGACCAAGCATCTGTATCTCTCTACGAAGTGCTCGCTCCCGCACAGAGCCGCTGTGACAATTAGAGACTTTTGTTCCCTGAGCTCTGGGGCTCCAGGGGGCTCTCACAAATGCCCTCTGCTTCTCCCATGACAGTGCTCAGTATCGGTCACTTGAGAGCTGGGGTGAGGGCACATGCATCGCACCTAGCAGGTGACAGGTTTCAGAGAAGGGAGGAGAGAGGGGAAGTGTGTGTGGGGGGCTATGGGCATGGAGGCTCTCCCTGAGAAGATGACACCGGAGAGGGAGTGAGCTGAAGGCATGAGCCATGTCCCAGGGAAGGGGCTTCCAGGCAGAGGGCACAGCATGTGCAAAAGCCCTGAGGTAGGCCTGGGCTAGCGTGTTAGGGAACAGTGAGGCGGTGGGAAAGGGCTGAGGGGAGAGGTCACAGGGGCCTGGCCACACAGGGCTTACGGGCACCAGGCAGGGCTTGGTTTCAGGTGCCAACCGGCTCCCCTAGAGGAAGTGGCTGTGGGGGGTCCTGGAAGAGACATCTGTGCTATTCCTGTTGAGGTGGGAGGTGCTTGTTTTATCTCCCACGGCAACCCGAGGGAGCACAGGTCACGGAGTCCATTTTAAAGACGAGGAAAATGGGGCTCAAGGCCGCCCAGGTACCTAGACCAGGGTCAGAGCGGGAGCTGGCACCTGCAAAGTGCCCACCCCTCCAGCCCAGCCCCTGCCCACCTCCATTCCAGGAGCTGCTTGAGTTGGAAGGGGACGTTCTTGCTGTGGGCAGCCCCGCCCTGACCATCGAGGGCATCTATGAGGATGTCATCCGGGGGGTCCTGCAGCAGAGGATCGACGGAGGTGAGCCTCCCCCTGTGGCTCGGGGGAGCCTGGTGACCCCTGAGCCCAGTTACCTCACTTCCTGTGAACACTAGCCTTGTGACTGCGGGTCCAGCCCAGGACAGAGGTGGACAAGCCTGGACGGGCAGTGATAGCAGCTCCCTGGGTGAGGGCATTGGAACGAAGCTCTCAGGGGTGTGTAGGACTTCTAGGATGAGGGGAAAGAGGCAAAATTAAAAAACTGCAGGTAGACATTCACATTTAGTCATTCAACAATCGCCGCCTGTGTTTCGCTGCTGGCACTGAGCCCCCAGGAGTTCTTGGACGTGGGCTCGGCCTCCCAGGACCTCCCGCCCTGGGAAGAGGCTCCAGAACTGTCTCTTCTCCCTCCTGCCTGGTCTGTTCACTCAGGACCCAATGTCTGTGCTGCTGAGGCGCGTGCAGTAACTTGGGGCTGAGCAGCATGTAATGGCGACTCAGGGCATCCACGCGGCCCTCACCGAGGGAGGGAGAGACAACAGGTGGAGAGGAGGCTGGAGGCTGCCGAAGGAAGACATGCAGGGGCTTGAATGACAGGCAATTGGGAGTCATGGAGGGGGTGTGAGCAGGGGATGACGGTGGCCAGGCTGAAAATGAGGGAGGAGGCCGAGGGCTCGGCCCTGGGAACAAATGATGGGCCGAAGCAGGGGCAGCTACCAAGCGGACGGAGCCCAGTGATGAGGATGAGGCAGGAGCAGAGGTGCCAGAATTGCTGGCCTGGGTGTCGCCGAGTACACAGGAGAGCCCGCCACCTGCGAATGGAGTGTAGGGAAAGGGAGGCATCCCTGAGAGCCTGTATTTGAAGGACATAAAGAGGAAGAAGGGACGCAGAGCAGCTTGATAGGCGGCAGCAGAGTTTTGGGAGCAGGAAGTAAGGGTGAGGATGTGGGCTCCATCTGTGGGTAGCTGAACAAAAAACCCCGAGTTCTTTTTTTTTTTTTTAATATGTTTTATTGATTTTTTTTTTTTTTTTTTTTTTTACAGAGAGGAAAGGAGAGGGATAGAGAATTAGAACATCGATGAGAAAGAACATTGATCAGCTGCCTCCTGCACATCTCCCTACTGGGGATGTGCCCGCAACCAAGGTACATGCCCTTGACCAGACTCGAACCTGGGACCCTTGAGTCCGCAGGCCGATGCTCTATCCACTGAGCCAAACCGGTCAGGGCAAAAAACCCCGAGTTTTTGAATAGGGGACACTTTAAATGAAAAAAGGCTATTCTCTGATTGGGGGAGGGGATCCCAAAACAGGTAACACCTCCATTCCCAGAGGTTTTCCATGTCCTTAGGGGGTTTGATCCTTAATGGATTTGTGACATCTGCTTGGAATGCAGTGTTTGGAGCTGGAGCTGGTACCATCTGGCTCAGTGAAGATGTCGGGGATCAGCTAGCAATGTCTGCCTTGCGCACAGGCAGGGAGAGAGGCTCAAATAAGCCATTTGTTTAAAGTTCTTGGTTGAGCCCTTTCCTCCATCCTTTGCCCTTTTGTGGCTTCTTTGGGGGAATGATGGAAGCCTTTTGATGCCCGGACTTCTCCAGGTGGGTCCAGGGAGTTATCTGTTGTTTCAGAGCTGAAAAAGGCCCTCGGTACCAGCGACGTATCCTGTACTCTGGACAGCTGCTCAGAGGAGCCATGGGACCAGGCGGGAGCAGGTGAGGACCTCACAGGTTCTTGGGCCAGGCCAGTGAATTGATGGGGTGGGGGGGTGGGCGTTACAGGGTGTATGGGATTGTTGAAAGTGTAGGTTCCTGGATGGAACAGCATCCACCTGTCTCCTGATGTGGCTGGTCTGGCCAGGCTCATGGGGAACAAGAGCAGTGGGGAGACACGGAGTGTGCTGGAGCCACACAGGGACCCTCTTAGCCCAGGCTCTGCCATGAATTTGCGTCCCATCTCATCTGGCCAAAACTCGGCGGGGCCTCTCCCAGCAGCCGCTAGTTCCCAACACTGAAAGGCGAGGTGGTGGTGGTGGGAGCCTTGGGCTCACCCTGAGCAAGGGCCCTGCAAGATGGGAGCCGGGATTCGAGAGTGGCTCACGGCTCCTGGGGAACTGCTGTTACGAGAGCTTTGGGAACCCACCCGGCTAAACTGCATCCATGTTCTTCCCCCATGGGAACGCTGAGATAATAGATGTGTGTTGTTTTCAGCTGCTAACTTTAGGGGTCATTTGTTATGCAGCTATAGCTAACTAACACGGATCTAGGGCAGTATCCCTTAGCCAGCGGTTCTCAACCTGTGGGTCGCGACCCCTTTGGCGGTCGAACGACCCTTTCACAGGGGTCGCCTAAGACCATCCTGCATATCAGATATTTACATTATGATTCATAACAGTAGCAACATTACAGTTATGAAGTAGCAACGAAAATAATGTTACGGTTGGGTCACAACATGAGGAACTGTATTTAAAGGACCAGAAGGTTGAGAACCACTGCCTTAGCCAGTCGCCGAAGATAAACTGATGCATATTCACACACATTGGGATGAACAGGAGATTAAACAAAGACTTCTTACCAAGACTTCAGGGTGTCAGAATGCTTTGTGATTTGCAATTGGCAATGAGCGTTTGTAGGGGAGCTCCTTAATCTATTTAAGCAGAATCTAAGTGGTGATGGGTTTTGCTTCTAGTCGTTCCCTCTAACAGGTACCACCACAGGGGATGGCCTCCTATGTACTTTTCAGCAAGTGCAGGTGTTTGTGGGTAAACCCCTCGATGTGAAACCTCATGGTTTAGACCAGGGGTGGGCAAACTTTTTGACTCGAGGGCCACAATGGGTTCTTAAACTGGACCGGAGGGCCGGAACAAAAGCATGGATGGAGTGTTTGTGTGAACTAATATAAATTCAAAGTAAACATCATTACATAAAAGGGTACGGTCCTTTTTTTTTTTTTTTTTTTAGTTTTATTCATTTTTTTTTAGTTTGCCCACGGCTGGTTTAGAGCATGGGTGCTTGCCATTCCAGTGGTGGTCTTCAGAACTCTCTCCATCAGTGTGGTCCCATCTGGTTGTTGCCCCTCACCTGTGTGCAGGTGGCCCCTTACCCCACAGGCTGCACAGGCTGTCAGCTGACTGGAAATTTCTCATACCTTCTGGGTGGAAAATGGGGTGTTGGCTTCATTTGAATGAACACATCTTCTTGGAGAGGAAAATAAACATCTTTTCACGTGTTTCGGAGCCGTTTTTAGCTCTCCTGTGGAGCCCTGTTCCTCTCCTTGGCTCACCTTTGTTCTAGGTGCTTATAAATTAAATTGTTCTTGCGAATATCCCGTTTACTGAGCATTTATTACGTGCCAGGCATTTGGTGTGTCCAATTATTTGGCATCCTTGTGACACGTTCCATTTTACAGATGAGGAAACTGAGGCTCAGAGAGGGACTTGCCCCAAGCAGCCAGGCTCCTGCACTGAGGCCCAGCCGCTCTGCCCGCTGCTGCCTCCAAGGACGTTCCGGAGCTGATCTGCCCACAGCCATCTTCATGCCAGCAGAGAAATGTCTGCCAGTGGGAATTCCGGGTCAAACGAACCAAGCCAAGGCTCTCACAACCAGCTCACCTCCGCCTCACTCCTCTTCTGAACGGCCGCGCCTTCTCACATCTCCACCAGCGGAATGTGTGCATGTTCTCCAGATCCTTTCCAAATATTAGGAATTTTCATCAAAGAAAAAAATGTCAACTTGATGGGCACACACATTTCATTTTTTAATTTTGAATTTCTCTGATGACTGAAATGAATCTAAAAATGTTTATTGGCCATTTATATGTTTGTGGGTTGTTTAACATTGAATTGTCTTTTCATGGATTTCCATACCCGCCCCCCCCGCCCCTCCCCAGATTTTATCTTTTTCATATGCATCCCTGGTAACTCTGTGTATATTAATGGTATTAACACTTTGTATCTAGATTACAGATATTTTTTTTTCTCAGCTTGCTGTGGGCCTTTTGGGTTTGCTTACACGGTTCCCAAATTTAACTCAGTAACAAGTTTCTCAGCAGAGAGAACTTAGACAGACTTCCCTGTGTTGCCAGAAAAGTCATCTGTGCACTTGAGCTTGGCAGCTTCCCCGCATCACAAGCCTTCCAGCTGCTTCCGGAGCCGGTTCCTGAGGGACTTCCCCAATGTTCTTCTCCTCTCGGCTTTCAGGGGGGCCTGCACAGCCCACAGCGATGGCTTCCTCCCATTCTGTCCTGGAGATTTGAGCCTTCCCCAAAGAATAAGATTTCCCTCTCGTTTCCGGATGTCCCCCTCCACCACCATCTTCTGAGATGCATTTGTGCCTCACAGCCCTGTCCAGTCCAGCTGGCTGCGTTTTACCCAGGATGTCCACGTCATTCTGGGAAAATCGCAGCGACAAGGACTTGTCACCCCGCCCACTTCGAGAAAACCGCTGTGTGCCCGGGGTCTGAATCCTCCCAGTCTTCTCTCGGTGTGTCAGGACAGGAGGCGCCTGTCGCCCTGTTCTTCTTGCTTAATGTGAAAGACCTTTTGCTGCCAGGCCCCTTTCCTCCACTCAGAGTCAAACCACGTAACCAGGAAAGGCTGGGCTGCGTCTCTAAAAGATTCAGCCCCAAACTTGACTTGTGCAGATAATTACTGTAAAAAAAACAAAATCAGAAAACAGGCGCAAAGTAGAGGAAAGTAATTAGAGGAAGGGCATGGACAGGGGAAGAGCCTGAAGAGGAGGAGGGGCGAGTGTCACCTGACTCCATAGAGGAGCTGGGAGGTTTGGGGCTCCCCCGCACCCCAAGCTCCCATCTTGCATGCCAACCAGGACATACAACCCCGTCCCTGAATTTTACCTAGCAACCGTAACCCTCTGCCATGCACATTAATAAATATACATCTGAGCATCATTCTTTTTTTAAAAAATTATGTTCTTTCAATATTGTCTACTCTTTTATTTTTTAAAAAATATTTTTATTGATTTCAGATAGGAAGGAGGAGATAGAAACATCAATGATGAGAGGGAATCCTGCACGCCCCCTACTGGGGACCGAGCCCCCAACCCGAGCATGTGCCCTTGATGGGAATCGAACCTGGGACCCTTTAGTCCGCAGGCCGAGGCTCTATCCACTGAGCCAAACCAGCCAAGGCTGGAGCATCATTCGTAACATTTAATTTTTAAGAATGACCCCAACACAATCATTTAGAAAATACACCCAGAATTGGAAAACAGTCTCCTGGTAACATTTCCATGGAAAAGCCATCCTGCCTCTGGGCACGTGCTCAGCCCGTGAAAGCATCACGTGGCTCCTCTTTACGCCAGCCCTGCGGGGTCAGCAGAACCCTGGTTTACAGTGGACACAGGAAGGCTCACGCAGCAGCCCATGCAGGGCGGCTGGGGACACCAGGGTCCACGCGCTTAATACCCAATAAGCCTGGAGGGCACCCCAGCGAGGCGGGGGCCCAGGATGATAAAACCTGCGTTGCAGCCAGGGACACCGAGGCTCAGGTCTTCCGGTCCTAATTACCCAGGTCCGCCTGGTACCGCCCAGGGATTGTACGAATAAAAGTTGGGTGGGCCCTGGAAGTTTGCTCAGTGGTTAGAGCCCCGGCCTGCGGACTGAAGGGTCACGGGTTCGACTCCTGGTCAAGGCATGCACCTCCGTGGCAGGCTCCCCAGCCCCGGTAGGGGGTGTCTCTCTCACGTGGCTGTGTCTCTCTCCCCCTCCTCCCTCCCTTCCACTCTCTCTAGAAATCGTTGGAAAAAAACATCCTCGATGAGGATTTCATAAAACCATGTTGGACGGGGCATCAAGTGCGGGTCCCGCGGAGGCAGTGGGTCGAAGGTCAGACAGACACTGAACTCCGTGCCTTTAAGGCGTCCGGAGGCGGGGCCTGGAAGGCGGGCCCAGATGCCCGATTCCAGCCCGGCGCTCTCCTCCCCTTTAAGGCGCGGCAGCGGCGGGACTCCGACGGCCCCTTTAAGGCGCGGCCCTCGTCTGCCGGCAGAAAAGAGGCTTAAAGGAGACGCGTGGCGCGATGGCGGCGACCCCACGCGCGTGCCGGCGGTGCGGGCGGCCGCGCCCGGAGCTGCTGCTGCTGCTGCTGCTGGCGCTGCCGCCTCCAGGGGGCCCGCCGGGCGCCGCCGCCTACTTCCCGGAGGAGCGCTGGAGCCCCGAGTCGCCGCTGCAGGCGCCGCGCGTGCTCATCGCGCTGCTGGCGCGCAACGCGGCCCACGCGCTGCCGGCCACGCTGGGCGCGCTGGAGCGGCTGCACCACCCGCGGGAGCGCACGGCGCTGTGGTGAGTGCGGCGCCGAGTCCGGCCGGCTGCCCGGTCGGCGGGTCCGCCCCGCGTCCCGCCAGCTGTCCTGGCCCCGGGCAGGGCGGGCCAGACCCATGCGTGCCTTCTGCTTCTTGTCTCCCAGCTTCGCACCAGACCACGCGTGCCTTTTCCTGCTGTCCCGACCCCCGCCCTCGCTGTCCCGCATACGAATGGGCAAGACCCCGCTTTGCCTGCCGGCCCCCATGAGGGCAGATCCGGGACCACACCCAGGCAGGCCGCCCTGCCTCACCCTCTCAACCCGCAGGCTCCCGGGAAGGGGGCCCGGGGCCGCCAGGGCGCGGCTGTGGCCCACATTGCACCTCCCCAGCTGTAGATCTTTGCACTCCTGCCCGAATCAGGCCTTCTAACCCGAGTGCGTGGGCGGGGGATGGCCCCTTCCTGGAAGGGGAACGGGGTACCCAGCGCTGCCCTCATGGTTACTGTTGTCACCGCGGTCCTTGTTGGCAACTTAGTAACGGTTCACGTGGGAAAATAGCCCTGGGCTCCACGTCAAACCAGATTCCCAGGTGTCCCTCGTCTCTGCTCCAGGCTCCCTGGCCTGGATCACCCACGCGCAGGGCTTGTTGAGGTGGTGGTGTTCATCGGAGAGACTGGAGGAAGGTGGATGGGACCATGTGATGTCGCTGTATTTTTATTAAGTCTCACATATTTAGTACCTAAGCTTCTTATAAGATCCTAGATCAGTGGTTCTCAACCTTCTGGCCCTTTAAATACAGTTCCTCGTGTTGTGACCCAACCATAACATTATTTTCGTTGCTACTTCATAACTGTAATGTTGCTACTGTTATGAATCGTCATGTAAATATCTGATATGCAGGATGGTCTTAGGCGACCCCTGTGAAAGGGTCGTTCGACCGCCAAAGGGGTCGCGACCCACAGGTTGAGAACCGCTGTCCTAGATGCTCAGTAGTACTAATAGTGTCTCCCGTGTTTTTCTAAATGAGCTTGTTTAATCTCTGCAGCCTAGTGAGGTGTCCTCACCCCGTGTGATGAGGAGACTGAGGCACGGAGGGGGCAGCGCCTGGCCCGTCCGTCCGTGTAGCGGAGAGCAGGCTGAGCCAGGGCGCGGAGCCCAGGTTCAGGTCTGCTCCCCTGTCCTGGTTTGGGCTCCCCAACCTCCCTGACTGTCCCCCTCCGCCCGCAGGGTGGCCACAGACCACAACTCAGACAACACAACGGCCGTGCTGCGGGAATGGCTGGTGGCCGTGAAGAATCTGTACCACTCGGTGGAGTGGCGGCCGGCAGAGGAGCCCCGGTGAGTGCCAGGCCCTGCCCTGAGCGAGCCCCCCCTGTCGGACTCAGCTGCACCCCTGCCCACACGCCCTCCATGGATCCCCATTGTCCGGCCTCAGAACCCTGGCCCCTCCGCCCCGGCTCTCTAGCCAGTTCTGCAGCCTTAAGTGCCAGCCCTGGCTCCTCTGACTCCTCTGACTTGCCCTCAGCTTCACAGATTCTGAGTCTGGGAGGACGGGTTCCACTTTCCTTTTGCCCTGTGTTTTCTCCCAGTGACTCTGCCTCCTCCTGAGCTTTCTTCCTTCTCTATCGATTGCCCAGAAGTCCTCCCCTCCGGGCCTTGGCACTAGCCGGCCCCCTGCTGCAGACATACCTGCCTCCTCCCGTGTGCCCCGTGCTTGCTTCTTCCCAGCCTGCAGATCCAGCTTAGCCGACCCCTCCACCCCTCCGCCAGGAACCCACCTCTGGCCGCCCTGCAGCCCGGCCCTGTCTGGGCTCCGCAGTGCCTGTGTCTCCCCACATCACAGCTGCCTCCCCCAGGTCCTACCAAGACGAGGAGGGCCCCAAGCACTGGTCCGACGCGCGCTACGAGCACGTCATGAAGCTGCGCCAGGCGGCCCTGAAGTCTGCCCGGGACATGTGGGCTGATTACATCTTGGTGAGTTTCCCGGCCCGTGGGTCACAGAAGGCGCCTGGGGTGTCCCAAGGGAAGGCAGAGCAGTGAGTGTGGAGACTCCTGAACTCCGGTTTACGGAGGGGGAAACTGAGGCACCAGAGGGGGTGTGAGCTGTCAGAGGCGATCCGGCTGGCTAGGTGGAGGATTTGGGATTCAACCAGAGGACCCTGGGCTCCTAACCACCCGATGCGTCCCCCATTGTCCTCTGTGGTTGGACACTCGGTTCGCCTCTGCTTTTATCGCCATCATGAGTTGTAAGGAGCAGCTGTAGGGCCACCGGATCTCCACACACCCTCAGTGACACTGTCTGGGTCACTGCAAGAAGCAGGAAGGTGGGCTGGGGACGGGGGGAACTTGGGGACGCTGAGCTGCTGAATCCTGGTTTTCACTTCCTCCTCCTGGGCCAGTTTTGCCTCTGGGAAGGCGGGGATGTCAAGTGTTCAACGAAATCACGTTGGATAAGTGCCCACAGGTCCCGGGCCTTCCTGTTTCCTTGACCTGGGCGTGACTCCCTCCCCTGGTGCAGATGGGGAGGGAGTTGATGACAGGGCGGTCATGTTGTGATGCCAGTCTGGCTGGTTTTGTGTACGCGCCAGGCCCTGAGTTGAAGTCTGTACCTTTTTTATTTATCAATCAACACACATTTATGAGCCCCTACCAGTGCCCTCCTGCCGAGGCCTGGGACACAGGCTGAGCCCCACCTTGCTGGCGTCCCGGGAAAGGTGGGTGTGACCGGAAAAACCAAACTGAGAGAGGCACCATCAGAAGGCAGCGGTGCTGTGAAGTTTAGACAGGCATTTGGTGGTGAATCAGTGTCCTGGGGCTGCTGGGACAGAGCCCCACACGCTGGGGGACTGTGTTCTGGGAAGTGTATTATCTCAGTTCTGGAGGCTGGAAGTCGGAAATCCAGGTGTCAGCAGGGCTGTGCTCCCCCAAAAAGCTCCAAGGGAGGGTCCTTTCTGCCTCCTCCAGCTCCAGGAGGCTCGGGCATCCTTGGCTGTGGCTGCATCGCTCCAGTCTCTGCCTTTGTGGTCACATGGACTTCTCTCCTGTGTGTCTCTTCTCTTCTTCTGAGGTCACCAGTCATTGCATGTAAGGCCCACCCTAGTCCAGTACGACCCCATCTTACATTTTTACTAAATCTGCAAAGACTGTATTTCCAAATAAGGCCATAGCCACCTATACGAGGGGTTAGGACTCTCAACATTCAGTCTCCAACAGATGGCCTAGCCAGGGTGGGGTGATGAGTGAGCAGGGTTGGGGGCCTTCCTTAGGAGGGGACCCCAGCAGAGATCGGAAGGAGCAACGGAGCCAGCCTTCGGGGAAGCCGGAGGACAGTGTCTGAGGCAGAGGGAACAGCAGGCAGCAAGCTTTGGGTGTTCAAGGACTGTGAGGAGGCGAGTGTGGCTGGAATGGCCTGACGAGGGAGCGGTAGAGGGGGTGATACCGAGATGGTGGGTGGGGGCTGGCCTATGCAGGTTGAGGGAAAGATTTGGTTTTCACTCTGATGGTAATAGGGAGCCACGGAAAGTATGTAAGCAGGGGAGGGCTGTGTTCTAGTTTATGATTCTCAGAGCCCCTGTCCAGGAGTGGGGACAGCAGGACGCTGGGGTGGAGGCCTGAGGGATGGGGCTGTGGAGAAAGGCAGGTGGGTCAGGCCTTGCTTGGGGACTAGATGTGAGGGTGCCAGGAAGATCCCAGGCCCCTGGCCTGAGCCCTCTGGGGAGGAGAGAGCTGTCTCCTGGGAAGAGGAGGGCTCCTCCTGGGCCCAGTAGGTTGATACTTCCTGAGACCATTTTACAGATGGGAAAGTAGAGGCTTGGAGAGGGAGGTTTCACTGGCTGGGCTGGCACAGAGGTGGGACTGGCCCTGCCTGGCGCCATCCTGCACGGGGCCGCCGCGTCTGTTTTGTTTTCATGGTTTGAGGTTGACTGTTTTTCGCTTTTCCCCTCAGCAAACCTGGGTAGAACGCCAGGTGTTGGTTCAAAACTCAAAGCAGCTTTTGACACCCCATGTCATTTTTGAAATCGGGGACTTTGGAAGTCCGTATTGGGATGTGAAATCACTTGTCCAGTGTTTTAAAATTATTGTTAAAAGGGCCTCTTTTTTCCTTCTCTTTTTACAAACGCTATCGGCGTTGCTTGTAAGAAAATCTAGAAGAAAAAATAAGGAGTTTAGGAAAGAAGGAAACAAACCTCGTAATCTTACCTTTCAGAGAGACTGAAATTGAGGTGCAATTTACATAACATAAAATTAGCCTTTTAAACCATGTAATCGAGTGGTTTCTGGCACATTCACAGTGTTGTACAACCATCATCCCTGTCTAGTTCCAGAACATCCCGTCATCCCCACACAGTCACCCCCAGGCCCCTCCCTCCCATCCTGGCAGCCACGGTCTGCTCTCCGTCTCTGGACTTGCCAGTTCTGGCACTCTGTGTGCATGGAGTACACAGCACATGGCCGTTAGGGCCTGGCTTCTCTCAGCCTGTTTTCAAGGTTCTTCCATGTTGTAGCGTAAGTGCTTCTGTCCTTTATATGGCTGAGCGATACTCCATTGTGTGGCCAGACCCCGTTTTGGTTATCCATTCATCTGTTGGACACTGACATTGTTTCCACCTCCTGGCAATGGTGAATCCTGCTGTTTTGAACATAGGTGTTCACGTATCTGTCGGAGTCCCTGTTTCCAGTTCTCTTGCTCTGTCCTCAGGGATGGACTTGTTGGGTCACCTGATAACTATGTTCTTAACTTTTTGAGGACCTTCTGGACTGTTCCAGCTGCTTTTTTAAAAAATATATATTTTATTGATTTTTACAGAGAGTTAGAAACATCGATGAGAGAGAAACATCCATCAGCTGCCTCCTGCCCACTCCCTACTGGGGATGTGCCTGCAACGAAGGTACATGCCCTTGACCGGAATCAAACCTGGGACCTTTCAGTCCCCAGGCCGATGCTCTATCCACTGAGCCAAACCGGCTAGGGCCCAGCTGCTTTTACTGCACATACATCCAGAGGTCAGAATGTAAATGTCCGCAGGGGACTGGGTGGGGAACATACGCACCTGCGCCACCTGTCCCAGGGCTGCCCCTCCTGTCTCCAGCTGAGGGTCCCGTGTGGCATGCTGTTCCATGGTGCCAGAGAGCCTGGAATGCCAGTGTCTGCCGTTGTTTACCTCAAGTGACTCAAATGCTCTAAAAAGCCCCTGTGAGTAACAGAATGCATCTTTAAAAAATATATTCTTTTATTGATTTCAGAGAGGAAGGGAGAAAGAGAGAGAGAGATAGAAAGATCCATGATGAGAGAAAATCACTGATTGGCTGCCTCCTGCATGCCCCCTACTGGGGATCAAGCCCACAACCGAGGCATGTGCCCTGACTGGGAATCGAACAGTGACCTCCTGGTTCATAGATCGATGCTCAACCACTGAGCCACACTGGCCTGGCCAGATGCATGTTTTTTTTTTGTTTTTGTTTTTTATTGATTTCAAAGAGGAAGGAAGAGGGAGAGAAAGAGATAGAAACATCAATGATGACTGAGAATCGTTCATCAACTGCCTCCTGCATGCCCCAACATTGGGGATCGAGCCCGCAACCCTGGCATGTGCCCTTGACCAGAATTGAACCCAGGACCCTCCAGTCTGCAGGCTGACGCTCTGTCCACTGAGCCAAACCAGCCAGGGCCAGATGCATTTCTTAAAAACCATCTCCTAATCGTTCTGTACGGGACCTGCAGGACAGAAACATCCTTACCTAATTGTTCCAAACTTTTTTCTTTGTAACAAACAAGTTACCATATTTTTACCCCAACATTCAAGGTGTTAAAGCAAAATAAAGTTTCTATTTTTATGAACTTTCTATTGGCATCTAACTCAGAGAAAAAAGTGTATTCCTCTCGGAGGTGGCCTCTGGTCCACCCCTCCTCTTCACTGACCAGCGCTGCCTGTTGTAAAAGTTCCCACTGATGGAGCCACATGGCCCGCCCCCGTCATGTCCGGCATCTCGACAGCGCCCTGTCTGGGACCCATTTGTGTTTCTGTGCGCCATGTGGCCCATTCCTGCCCCTTCCGTAGCAGCCCGTTTCTTTGTGTGGCTGTAACTTGGCTTGTTACTAAGGTAGAGCTGTGGGTTGGGGCACCGGATGGTTCTTCAGACCCCAGGACCCTGCCTCTGCCCCATTATTCCGAGGTGTGGCCCAGCCCGGTCACTCCAGCAGCTCCCAGTGATGTCCTGTTGGATGTTTTGTAGTTTGTGGACGCAGACAACCTGATCCTGAACCCTGACACGCTGACGCTGCTCATCGCCGAGAACAAGACGGTGGTGGCACCCATGCTGGATTCCCGGGCTGCATACTCCAATTTCTGGTGTGGGATGACTTCCCAGGTCAGGCGCCTGCTTGGGTAGCGCAGGGGGCTTGGGGTGCTGGGGGCTGGGCCAAGCAAGTGGGGGCCGAACTTATTATCACACCAGCTCATGGTGAGCGTTTCACACCTTCCTGATCATCCTTAGACAGTCCACACAGTAGGGAGTGGTGGTGCCGGATGGGGCGGCAGGCACAGCTTGATTCAGACGTTCAGACAGCCTTCCTGTCTTCCTCCACCCCTGGGTGGCTTCATTTTCAGACCCTGGGGAACCATCCCAGCAGCTTCCCGCTGAAGTCCTCCTGGACTGGCCTTGTCCATCTCTCCTCCCACCCCTGGACCAGTTCCTGAAGCCAAGAGCTCTTTATTTTTGTTTTTAGTTGTAGGCCAGTTTAATGTTCAAACCTTTTTCGGCTTTTAAATTTCCTCCTTCATAGGCTGCCTCTCTGATCCAAGTGTGGGGCCAGGTCTGCAAGTAGACAGCCGTTTTTTCTTTTATTGGCCATTGTCCCGTTAGCCCAGGCGCCGGGGGCGGAGCCTGTCACCGACCACGCCCAGAGCACGGTGCTCAGGGAAGGCCCACCCTAGGCAGGAGGTGGCACTGGGCCTCGCTCTCTAGATGTTCCGTGTCTCTCCTCCTGGGTCGCAGGCCTCCTCCCCTCAGGGGACCCCTGCAGAACTCCGCCCCTCCCCCGCAGGGCTACTACAAGCGCACGCCTGCCTACATCCCCATTCGCAAGCGGGACCGCCAGGGCTGCTTCGCCGTCCCCATGGTGCACTCGACCTTCCTGATCGACCTGCGGAAGGCGGCGTCCAGGAGCTTGGCGTTCTACCCGCCACACACGGACTATACCTGGGCCTTCGATGACATCATCGTTTTCGCCTTCTCCTGCAAGCAGGCAGGTGAGCCCTGGGGGGTTGCTGTCCCGGGGATGTCATCTGGTCGGTTCTCTGGAATCTGAGCTGAACATGTCCCCGCAGAGGCCACGGAAGGTCCACAGAACTAGAAGCGCGCAGGGTCCGGGTGGCTGCAGGTGGGGGTGTGTCCAGGTGTTCAGATGGTGGCCACAGACCCATTCTTTCTCCAGCCCTGGCTTTGCCGAGGGTCTTCGCCTCCCAGGTCTAAAGGGGACCTACTAATGGAAGGTTATTTTCAACTTAATATTTTCTTACATTCTCCCAATTTTCTGTGGTTGAACGTAACCGTTCCCTAATTGTATAATTATGAAAAAGCCCTTTAGAGAGAACGAGAACACAGCCGTATGCTAACCCGCCATTTACTTTAAATCAAGGGTTATTAGCAAACGGTGGCCAGCAGGCCAGATCTGACCCACCATCTGTTTCTGTATGGCTACAAACTAAGAATGGTTTTTATATCTTTAAATGGTTGGAAGAAAACATGAAGAGAATAGTAATAGTTTGTGACATCGGAAACTGCATGAAGTTCAGATTTCGGTGCCTATAGGGAAGGTTTCACTGGCACGCTGCCACACCCATGTATTTAAGTGTGGTCTATGGCTGCCTCCGCATCCCAAGGGCGGGGTTGAGTTGTTAAGACAGACTGTCAGGCCAGCAGCCTAAAAGATCTATACCAGTGGTCGGCAAACTGCGGCTCTTTGGCCCCTTGAGTGTGGCTCTTCCACAAAATGCCATGTGCGGGCGCGCATGTACAGTGCGACTGAAACTTCGTGGCCCATTTGCAGAAGTCGGTATTTTGTGGAAGAGCCACACTCACGGGGCCAAAGAGCCGCATGTGGCTTGCGAGCCGCAGTTTGCTGACCACTGATCTATACCATCTACCCTCATTATGTAAAAGCTAGCCAGTTAAAGTGAAAATTATTTTCATTGACTTATTAACTTTTTTTAAATATATATTTTATTGATTTTTTTTACACAGAGAGGAAGGGAGAGGATAGAGAGTTAGAAACATCGATGAGAAAGATTGATCAGCTACCTCCTTCACACCCCCCACTGGGGATGTGCCTGCAACCAAGGTACATGCCCTTGACCGGAATCGAACCTGGGACCCTTCAGTCTGCAGGCCGATGCTCTATCCACTGAGCCAAACCGGTTAGGGTGGCTTATTAACTTTTTAAAATACGCACTCAGTATAAAAATTTAAACCATCCAGAAAAAGACAAATGCAAATGGAGGTCACCTGACTGACATTTTATCCAACTGCATCCCATTTTTGTGCAGAAATGTGCAGCAGCCCCAGCCAGTTTGGCTCAGTGGATAGAGCGTTGGCCTGTAGACCGAAGGGTTCTGGGCTCGATTCCTGTCAAGGGCACTTGCCTCAGTTGCAGGATCCTCCCCGGCCTGGGCCCTGGTCAGGGAGTGTGCAGGAGGCAACCAATCGATGTATTTCTCTCACATCGATATCTCTCTCTGTCTTTCCTTCTCTCTTCTACTCTCTAAAAGTCAATGGAAAAATATCCTCAGGTGAGGATTTAAAAAAAAAGAAAAAGAAATGTGCATCTTTTTTATTTTTAATCCTCACCAGAGGACGTGCTGAGAGAGAGAGGGGGGGAGAGACATTGATGTGAACAAGAAACATTGACCTGTTGCCTTCTGTACCTGCCCCGACCGGGAAACAAACCTGATACCTGGGTATGTGCCCTCACCGGGAATCGAACCCTCGCCTCCTGGTTCATAGGTTGACACTCAACCACTGAGCCACACCAGCCGGGCATAAGGTGCTTTCTAACAGCTCTGATTGTCAGTGTCTCGCCTGCCAGCGGGAACCCCTGTTCTCACTCCAAGTCCCCGGTGGAGGTCTGAGGGGTTTCTGCTGGTTGCTGGAAAAAGCAGGTGGGACTCCCTTACTTTCCACCCCACACTGGGCTGTGAGGCTGACGCTGTGGTCAGAGGGGACCACTGCCACCTTGTTGCTCAGTTTTCAGTTTTGATTGTTGTTTTTGGCCCCAGAGGTCCAGATGTACGTGTGCAACAAGGAGATGTACGGCTTCCTGCCAGTGCCGCTGCGGTCACATAGCACCCTCCAGGATGAGGCTGAGAGCTTCATGCATGTGCAGCTGGAGGTTATGGGTGAGTCCGTCCACACTGCCCTTTCTCTGTCATCACACATCCACACCCTGAACGCTGATTGAGCACCTGCTGGGTGCTAGTGCCTTTGCCACGCACTGGGAACCTGGCATGAACAAGGTGGACAGTTGTCCCTGCTCTCAGGGAGCACTGGCTTGCAGCAGCTGGGCATGGCAGTCAGGGTGGGCTTCCAGGAGGAGGTGGCATTAAGAGGCAGAGTGAGTAGTAGTTAGCCAGAAGGGGATTATAGCCAGAGGGAGCATTCTGCAGACTAGGAGGCTAGGGGGACACGAGCTCAGGGAGCAGGCAAGGTCAGCGGGGGCAGAAGTGGGGCTGCTGAGCGGGTAGAGCTGGCGGGCCAGGGCAGCGGCCTTAGGCACTGCTTTCCTCAGGGGCAGTCAGGAGCCATGGAGGGTATGGGAGCAGGGAGGACAGAAGGTTTTCACCGATGAACCTTTATGTGCATGGCAGTGTCTGGGCCACAGCCTTTTGGGCCATTTCTAAACCTCAGACCCATTACTTATTTAATATATATTGTATGTGTATACTTTTGTTTTACTTGAATATATCTATTTTAAAAAGGGAATTACATATTTTTACCATAGTTGCAAGTTCATGTCTTTCCAGTAAATAAATCTGTAAATTATTAAACTAGCAGCCCTACCTCTGGTGGCCCCGAGATGCGTTGAGCACACAGGGCCGAGCTGCCTCCTGGTGGACGTGGGGTGTCTCCAGAGCAAGAGGACAGTGGGGCAGTGTCCACTTCCGGGGGGCTTTGCCCTCCACTGGCCACACATCTCAGAGAAGGCCTGCAGAGCAGCACCCCCGCCCCCCACTGCACAGATGGGGAGGGTCCAGGCTCCCGCTGCTGGTCTCAGTTGCCTCACTCTTACCTGCTTCTAGAAGGTTGTGTGTGTGTGTATGTGTGTGTGTGTGTGTGTGTGTGTGTCCCTGGTGGCTGAAGGTGGAATGGCACACTCCCTGTTTGGTCTTTTGAAATGACCGAGGTCACCAGGTGGAGACCCCCCAATACCCAGGTGTCTGTCACATGCAGAAGCTCAGGCCTAGGCCAGGAGCCCCCCGGGCCACTGTCCCGAGAGAGAGGCCTCTGCTTGGCGCCCACTCCCACCTGCGGCTGGACCCTGGAGCATCCCTGTGGCTGCCGTGGTTTTCCTCATTTAAATTTCACCTCTATTTCTGTTACTGTTTCTGGTCAAGAAGCCGTTAACACTGCTGCTGTACACTCCACCGTGACAGAGGCATGAATGCCCTCCTGCTTCTTTCTTGAGGGCCAGAGCTGAGCACACAGAACAGATGGGAGGAGGGCCCGGGGGGTTCAGATATGTGTGTAAATCCTTCCTCTGTTAAAGCACGGTTCCGCTCCGTCCGCGTGTGGGGACCCGGACCTGGGCCGAGCGGGGGTTTTCATGTGTTCGGAGATCTCTCTTACAGTGAAGTTTCAGAGCAGAAAGGCTCAGGGTGACAAGATCCCACCTCCCACTGTCAGTTCTCTCACCACTCACCCCCGCCCACAATGGGGGGTTGAGCTGAGGGTCAGACAGAGAAGGGATGGGCACGTGGGATTGGGGCCTGTGTCCCAAGATCCCCAAATCTTGCCCTTGGTGTCAGCCATCCCAAGGAGAGTGGGGTGCCCAGGAGCTGCGGGACTCTGGGGGGAGGAAGCCCTGGGGCGTGGTGGCCTTGGAGGAGGCCCAGGCTGTGGGTGGAAGGTTCTGGGTCAGGTCTGGGCCTTGTCCACGTCTCTTCCAGACAGAGGGCCCTGTGTTTGTCCCTTGCGCTCACATGGGGCCTTTGTTTTTGGTGAAGCAGACACCACACTTGGAATCCAGTTGGGTTTTTCTGGGCAGCCTGGGGGGCAGGCAGGGACGTCTGCAGGCTCATGTGTACCTGAAAGTCTGGCCCTTCTGGGGGAACCACAGGCATATATATGCCAAGATCGCTGTGGGGATGTGGTCTGAGCAGCTCATGGGGAGGAGTTATGACTGCTCTGACGTTCTGGGCGCACCTTGGCCTGGAGACGTGCCCCTCGGTCAGATGGCTGGCTTTTCCTGTGTCTTCCCTCTGTGTGTCTCTGTGTCCACATTTTCCATTAAAAAAAAAAAAAATCCTCACCTGAGGATATGTTTTTATGGATTTTTAGGAGGGAGGAGAAACATTGATATGAGAAACATCAAAATATCAGTCAGTTGCCTCCTGTATATGTCCTGACTGGGAATCAAACCCACAGCCTTTTGGTGTACGGGATGATGCTCCAACCAACTAAGTCACCCGGCCAGTCAAATTTTCCTTTTTTTTTTTTAAAGTTTTACATATGAATGGGCTGTCTTTTTTTTTTTTTTTTAATATATTTTATTGATTTTAAAGAGGAAGGGAGAGGGAGAGAGAGAGAAACATCAATGATGAGAGGGAATCATTGATTGGCTGCCTCTTGCACGTCCCCTACTGGGGATCAAGCCCGCAACCCAGGCATGTGCCCTTGGCTGGAATCGAACCCGGGACCCTTCAGTCCGCAGGCCGACGCTCTATCCACTGAGCCAAACCAGCTAGGGCCAAAGTTTCCATTTTTATCCGGATCCCAGTCATAGTGATTAGGGCCCACGCTAGCGACCTCCTTCTACCCTGAACACCTCTGTAAACACCCTGTTTCCAAATAAGGGCACATTCTGGGCTCCTGGGGGTTTGGACACCAACTTAACTGTTTGCAGGAGGATGCCTGCCATTCAGCCCACGCAAGTGTGACTCCATGGCATCATTTCGTGAATAACCTCTGAGTTGTTATCAGCCCATTTTATAGATGAGGAATCTGAGGCCCGGGTAGGTCACGGCCATTCATCCTTGGTTCATTCTATGAGCAATTATTGAGTGCCTGCTGTATGCTGAGCCCTATGTTGGGCACTGGAGACCCAGTGTGCGTGGACAGACTTGGTGTTGATTTCACGCGGCTCACAGTAGACAGCGAGTTAGGATAGCAGGGTGGAGGTTTGATGATGGAAATCCCGGTGCTGTGGGGAGCGGGAGGAGGTACCTGACTTAACCTGAGGGCACTGGGAGACTCACCCCTCCTCAACATGGCATCTTAGCTGAGAACTGGGGTAGGGGGAGGAGGAAGGAAGGGTGTTCCAGGCAGAGGCTCAGCATGTGCAAAAGTCCTGAGGTAGGAATGGATGAGGTTGGTGTGCTAACAGCCAGAGTGGGTAGGAGGTGAGGGAGAGACTAGCACCAGGATTATGGTTGGGGACAGGTCAGGCAGTTTTCCAACCTCAGGCTGATATGGAGCCATGGAGGGGATGCGGAGGGCGCAATGGAAAGAGGTTGGAATGTTCCCCCCGACTGCACCCCATGACCCAAGCCACCCCTCGGCTTCTTTCTGCCCCACAGTGAAGCACCCCCCAGCAGAGCCCTCCCGGTTTGTCTCAGTGCTTACCAAGATGCCTGACAAGATGGGCTTCGACGAGGTGGGCCAGGCCTTCTGGGGCGGGAGGGGGAAGGGTGGGGAACTTAGGGCTGGAGAGTCCAACAGAGGCTCTGTGCCACAGGTCTTCATGATCAACCTGAAGCGGCGGCAGGACCGGCGGGAACGCATGCTCTGGGCGCTGTGGGCGCAGGAGATCAAGGTCCGGCTGGTGGAGGCTGTGGACGGCAAGTGAGTCCAATCTGAGGGCAGGGGTGTAGACCGTGCACTGGGGCCATGGGTGACAGCTGAGCCCTACCCTGGGGAGGGGTGTAGACCGTGCACTGGGGCCATGGGTGGCAGCTGAGCCCTACCCTGGGGAGGGGTGTAGACCGTGCACTGGGGCCATGGGTGACAGCTGAGCCCTACCCTGGGGAGGGATGTAGACCGTGCACTGGGGCCCTGGTGGAGGGGAAGTGAGTCTGACCCTAGGGGAGGGCTGACAGAGCCACACTTGGGTGGCCCGCCCCCCGCAGACCTGGCCGCAGGTCCAGGAGGGGCGCCAGTAGTTGAAGAGGGAAGCAGCTGCTCAGCAGTAGGGCACTAGCCAATGGTGGAGTAGCCGGCAGCATGGGGTGTCCACTGACCCCTTCCTGTCCCCCCTTCCAGAGCCATGAACACCAGCCAGGTGGAGGCACTGGGCATCCAGATGCTGCCCGGCTACCAGGACCCCTACCATGGGCGGCCCCTCACCAAGGGAGAGTTGGGCTGCTTCCTCAGCCACTATAACATCTGGAAGGAGGTGAGTCCAGCAGGTAGAGTGTCTGGCGAAGTGAGTAGGGCAGGGTCCTCCTCGGCCTTCGCACAGCTCAGGGAGGGCATTGCTTGCCCCCCAGGCAGACTCCCAGGCTGCAGCAGGACCCAGGGCCCCTCTTTAGGGAATGTCCTTCCATTGTGTAGATGTGGACACTGAGACTGGGGGAGGGGGGAGCGCAGTTTCCAAGTGTGGCCTCTTCACACCTAGCTTCTTGCAAATGTCTAGAGCAGGGAGTGGTCCTCAGACTTTTTAAACAGGGGGCCAGTTCACTGTCCCTCAGACCGTTGGAGGGCCGGACTATAGTTTAAAAAAAAACTATGAACAAATTCCTATGCACACTGCACATATCTTATTTTGAAGTAAAAAAACAAAACGGGAACAAATACAATATTTGTATTTGCATGTGGCCCGCAGGCCGTAGTTTGAGGACCCCTGGTCTAGAGCCTGGACTCTGGTCTTGACATTTACTGATAGCTATAGCAGCCATGATGACATTCACTGGCACAGAGCCCACACCAGGGGTAGCGCATCAGCCCTGGGGCTCATCAGCCACACTCAGAGAGAGAGGCTGTGGTAGGTGGGGATGCCAGGCTGGGATTTGAACCTGGGACTACAGGCACAAAGCCAGATGCGGTGTCCAGATGCAGGTGGAAGGGGGTGTTCAGGAGTTTCAGGCAATGAGTGCTTGCTAGGGTTGCCCTCTTTTTCTGAGATTCATTGTGGGTGGCATGGAGCAGAGGTGGTGGTGTCCACGGGGCCCTGGGTTTAAGTCCAGCCCTGCCTCTTAGAGGGCTGAGCCCTGTGAGCAGGAAGGCTCTTCCCAGCCTGAGCTTCAGTTTCCCCATATGACAGTCATGGCCTCCGGGGGCCGTCATGAAGATTCAGGAAACATTTGCCAAGCACCTACTGTGCACCTGGCCTGGTGCTGGTGCTGGTGCTGGGGACATGATAGCCACCGGGACAGACCCAGCCCCCTGCAAGGGGCTCACAGCCCTGGGAAGTGGGCGGACTGATGATAAGCCACAAAGAAACAAATCAGAGTGAAATAAGTGAGATACATCTAGTGAAGGGACCTAGGGCTATGAATTGTCCTCAACTGGCAGCTTTGGGTGGTGGTTGGGGAGGAGCTCCTGGGTGGGCGACATTGGAGCTGAAGCCTAAAGGGTAAGAGGTAGTCTACCTGCCATTGCATGAGGGAGAGGGCTGTGTCAGCTCAGTCCCAGGCCCTGGAATGGGAAGAACAGCCAGGCCCGAGCATCTGTTGTTGAATATTCTAGGAAGTGGTAGCCCGAGGGGAAGTCAGTCCAGACAGCGGCGGCGAGGGGTGCATTTTCTTCTCGCCTGCTGCCCCAGAGCCTTCAAGCTGAGCTGGCTTCAGGGTTAGGCCTGACGCTGTTCTCCCTCAGGTGGTGGAGAAGGGACTGAAGAAATCGCTGGTCTTTGAGGACGACCTGCGCTTCGAGATCTTCTTCAAGAGGCGCCTGATGAACCTCATGCGGGATGTGGAGAGGGAGGATCTGGACTGGGACCTCATGTGAGTATGGGGCCTGGGGGTGGGGCCATGCCAGGAGGTGTGGCCTGGGGCACGGCCAGAGCCCAGGGGTAAAGTATGGGGTGGGGTGGATTGGAGCCTGGGGTAGGGCCAGAGTTCAGAGGTGTGGTCTGGGGCTAGGGCTCTGGGGCCTGGTGTGGAGTGGGTTGGGGCTGAGGTTGGGACCAGGGCTCGGGCGTTGTCTGGAGTGGGTGGAACTGGAGCCGGGTGGGGCTAGAGCTCAGAAGAGCATCTGTGCCTGAAGGTATCTGTCGGGACTAGCTGGGCCAGCTCTCGGAAGTATGGCAGGAGTGCTCTGTGTGTGTGTGGCCGGTGTGAGGGGCAGACCTGAGGGTAGTCAGGGCTGGGGCGTGGCCTCGGGCCTGTGGGGTAGGACCGTGGGAGGATGACCTGGAAGTCTAGGGCCCTGGCTGTGGGGATGAGTCCTCCTCAGGGCTTGGAGACTGGAGGTGTCCTATGGCGGGTGGGGTGGCGAAGATTTGCCCAGGAAGCTGTGGGCTGGCTAAGGAGCTGGTGGGGTGGCCTGGGGTCGGTGTGGTCAGGTCTTGGTAGCTCAGAGCTGGCCCAGTGTGGGAAGTAGCCAGAGAGCCTGGGTCTTAGCCCAGCACTAGGGCAGGTGTGCTCAGCATATCTCTCGAACAGTTCTTTGGGATCTCATATGGGGGGGGGGGTCCTCCCCCCCCACCCTGCAGTGTGCAGGGCCCTGACCGTAACTGCACCCCTTCATTCCCGACTGCTCACCAGACCCTTTCACCTTCCTCCACTGCCACACAGCCCTCTGAGCCCAGAGCAGCTTCCTTCTCAGCCCCTTTCCTCCTTGTAGCACAGCCTCAGAGAACGTCCCAGAAATCCCATTGCCCCCAGCTCCAGATCCTTCCATGGCTCCCTAGTGCCCTAGGGAGAAACCCACCCTCCTCCTCGAAGGCCACAGACCCCTGTGGTTCTGCCAGTCCAGCCACACTGGCCTCCTTCTTATGCCCCAGACACCCAAGCCTGCTCCCTCCCCAGGGCCGGACAGGGACTCAGTAGGTCCCTGCCTTGCTGGGTTAGCATTCTCTGGTGGGCGGGAGGAGGGTGACGGCCTCAATTCCACACCCCAGCTATGTGGGCCGGAAGCGGATGCAGGTGGAGCACCCCGAGAAGGCTGTGCCCCGCGTGAGGAACCTGGTGGAGGCCGACTACTCCTACTGGACACTGGCCTACGTCATCTCCTTGCAAGGCGCCCGCAAGCTGCTGGCGGCCCAGCCGCTCTCCAAGATGCTGCCCGTGGACGAGTTCCTGCCGGTCATGTTCGACAAGCACCCAGTGTGAGAAGGGGTTGCTCGGGCGGTGGGCTGTGGTCGCAGGCGGCAGTCCTGGAGGGGGCGGGGCATGAGGATCTCGGGGGGGGGGGGGGGGGCCAGGAAGGTGCCGTTTTCTCTGCCCACTTCCTCTGTGTGTCCCCTCCACTTCTGGCTCCATTTGAACCCCATCCCCCTTCTGTCTCAATCTGTTCCCTTTCACTTCTCCCTCCATCGGTCCCGTCCCCTCGACCCACTGCTGCCCCTTACTCCCTGCCCTTCCAGGTCCGAGTATAAGACCCACTTCTCCCCTCGCAACCTGCGCGCCTTCTCCGTGGAGCCTCTGCTTGTGTTCCCCACGCACTACACGGGGGACGACGGGTACGTGAGCGACACAGAGACCTCGGTTGTGTGGAACAACGAGCACGTCAAGACTGACTGGGACCGTGCCAAGTCCCAGAAGATGAGGGAGCAGCAGGCCCTGAGCCGAGAGGCCAAAAACTCGGATGTGCTCCAGTCCCCGCTGGACAGCGCTGCCCGGGACGAGCTCTGAGGGGCAGTGGCCACGACAGCCTCCATGTGCTTGCTGGGGACAGCAGGGCCCCTGCGGACCCTGGCAGGCCTGGGAGGGCTCTCCATGCAGGGCGGTGGCCAGCCAGTTCTTGCTCAGCAATCTTGTACACACAGGCAGCATTAATGGAGTGCCTACTGTATGCCAGGCATAGTGTTTTGCACTGGGAGACTGGGTGGGAACAAGCCATCATTCCTCTCCACGTGCCTGACATTTCTTAAGCATCGACTATGTACCGGGTTCGTGGGTGATGGCCGTGAATGAGGCATAATAATTTCCTCAGTGATGATTCAGTCATCAAGCATTTATTGACGCCCCCCCTCCCCCCCCCAAGAATCAGGCACTAATGATACACATTCATTTTTTAAAGATTAATTTAAGTATTTATTGAGTGCCTGCTGACGGTTGGGCACCATTTCAGGCTCTGGGAATATTGAGATAATTAAGACACTTTCATTTATTCAAACACACATCAGGCACCTACTGTGTGCCTGGTACTTGAGACACAAAAGTTCTTACCAACTCCGTGCTGTTATGGAGTGTCTGCTGTGCGCCGGAAGCTGAGCTGGGTGCTAGGCATGGAGATGAACAAGGTGCTTTTCTCTCTTTAATTGGCTTCTCCCCACTCACCTGAAGAGCACCTACTGTGTGCGCTAGACATCCGTGATACAAAACAGTATAACCCTTGTTCAGTCACTACATTTGATTTCCCACATGTGTGCTGGGCCCCAGAGATGAACAAAAAGAGTCCTTTCATTTCATGCCTTAGGCATTTATTGAGTGCCTACTGTGTACCAGACCTTGTGGACGCCCAGTGGGGTTAGCGAAGGGTTGAGTTTGAGTCCTTATCCATCCCCCAGGCACCTGAGCTATGTGCAGGTCACCACCCCGGAGGGAGGGTGACTTCTCTCACCAGGGGCTTCTGCTGGCCCCAGTAACCACATGGCCGCTTGCAGGTTCCTGCGCCAGCCCCCCTGGAGGGGGCGGGGTGAGGAAGGGGCTGGGTCTCCCCTGCCTGCTCCTGGTGCTGTTTGCTTGACCTCCCAGGCCTGCGTCTCAGGTGTGGTGTCCGCCTGCTCAGTGGGGTTCCTCTGTCTAAGCCTTTGGGGGGCTCAGGGGCACTGGGGTGCTGTCTGCACTTGGGCAGGATGTTCCCCGGCCCAGGCTGGAGGGCTTGCTGCGCCTTCAGCCGGAAGTGAATGTCAGAGCCGGCCAGCGGTGCTTCCCTCTCCGGGATGGACACTGCTTGCTGGGTCGGATCCTGGATAACTTGCTTATTTTTTTATTAAATGGTCCTGGATGGTTTTCACGTAAGTCTGTGTTCTCTTTTTTTTTTTTCTAATCCTCACCTGAGGATACGTTTACTGATTTTGAGAGAGAGGGGAAGGGAGGGAGAGAGAGAACAGAAAACATTGATGGGTTGCCTCCCACATGTGCCCTGACTGGGAATGAACCCACAACCTTTTCGGCGTCTGGGACGGGGACGACGCTCCAACCAACCGAGTCGCCAGGCCAGGGCGGTGTTCTCACTGCCAACACACCACACCCAGTCCCCTCGCCCGTTGCTGGCCAAGGTGTGGGATGCAACCAGTGCCGGAGAGGGGCTGAGGGGGGCGTGAGTGTGGGTGAGGGGGCAGGGAGAGCCCTGTGGTCCAGCCTGTCCCGTGAAGCACCCCCTAAAATAGCCCAGGGACAGATGGCCAAGCTCACTCTATCCTGTGGGGTCAGCTGCAGGGTTGTTTCAGTTGACAGACTGGAGGGGGGACTTTCATGGTTGGGAGTCCCCAGAAAACAGACTCTAAGATGGGGGTTTGGTGTCCAGGAGGTCCCCACAGGAAGCCCCGATGGCGGTGGGACATGAGACAGGGAGGAAGTGGCTGCAGGAGGCGCCAGCGGGCAGTTGGGCACCTGGGGATCTCGGGGACACGGCCTGGAGCAGAGGCCTCGGTGGTCCCACCCCAGGGATTTGGATTTTCTGTGTCAAATAGTTCAGGGTTCTCAAGATCCTTAAGTCCTTAGGGTGCAACTAAGCAAACTAAAAAAGCAAAACTAAGTCGTCCTCAGAGAACATTTTGGTAAAAAACCTAGCCTTATCCATCTGCCTGGAGCATATCTATACACATTTTTAAAAAGAGGATCATGTGCCGGGCTGGTGTGGCTCAGTGGTTGAGCATCAACCCATGAACCAGGAGGTCACGGTTCGATTCCTGGTCAGGGCACATGCCCCGGGTTTCACGCTCAATCCCCAGTGTGGGGCGTGTGGGAGGCAGCTGATCAGTGGTTCTCTCATTAATGCTTCTGTCTCTGCCTCTCCCTTTCTCTCTCTGAAATCAATAAAAACATTTTAAACAATAATAAAAAAGAGGATCATGTTACATACACTCTACTCTAGGGGTGGGCAAACTTTTTGACTCGAGGGCCACAATGGGTTCTTAAACTGGGCCGGAGGGCCGGAACAAAAGCATGGATGGAGTGTTTGTGTGAACTAATATAAATTCAAAGTAAACATCATTCCATAAAAGGGTACGGTCTTTTTTTTTTTTTTTTTAGTTTTATTCATTTCAAACGGGCTGGATCCGGCCCGCGGGCCGTAGTTTGCCCACGGCTGGCCTAGAGGGTCTTTGTGGCACGCAGTGGGTCTTTTTTTTTCTTCCCTGCAAAATGTCTCTGATTAAAATACAGAATCTCAGGCTCTGCCTCCAGATCGAAGGGGTTATTTTAGAAGCTAGTGGGCAGTGCCTGGGGATCTGAATTTCATTCTGAATGCCCCACCCTCGCATCCAATTATCTAACTGAGATCTTTCCTCTTCTCTTACCCTCCAGGATCATTCCTTCTGTAATGGTTCCTATAGATAGTGTTTTAGATGTTTCTATTGCTTTTTAGAGAGAGAGGAAGGGCGAGGGAGAGAAACATCAATTAGCTCACAACCAGGGCATATGCCTTTTGGTGCACAGGACGATGCCCAACCCACAAAGCCACACCGGCCAGGATATAGTGTGTGTGTGTGTGTGTGTGTGTGTGTGTGTGTGTGTGTGTGTGTAGTTTTAATGTAACTTTGAATTGAAAAGTGGTTCATGTTCATGGAAAAAGCCTTCAGTTGGCCCATCAGCTCACTGCCTCTGCTTGCTGTGGCTGCAATAACCAATTTCCACGGATTTAGTGATAAACACACATTGCCCCGCTGAAGTGCCTCAGTTGGTTGAGTGCCGTCCTATGTGCCGAAGGGTTGCTGGTTCGATTATCTGGGCTGCGGTCTGAGTGTTCGGAAGGCAGCCAATCAATGTTTCCCTCTCACATCGATCTGTTTCTCTCTCCCTCCCTTCCTCTCTCTAAGCATGTCCTCAGGCGAGGATTTTAAAAATAATAAAACAACGCACATTTATTCTCATGTCGTTCTGGAGGCCAGGAGTCTGAAATCATTGCACTGGCTGCAAAGTGTCAGCGGGGCTGGTTCCTTGGGAGGACCCAGGGGGAGAACGTGTTCTTGCCTTTTCCGGCGTCTGAGACTGTTGGCTTCCTGGCCTGTGAGCCCTTCCTGCACCACGCGAACCTCCTGCTTCCCTCATCACATCCACTTCTTCATCTGGCTTCTCTGGTTCCTCTTGTAAGGACCCTTGTGGTTGACTACATTTAGGACCCACTCAAATAATCCGGAATAATCTCCCTGTCATCTCAAAATCCTTCACTTAATCCCATGTGCGAAGTTCCTTTTGCCATTACAGTAACAGCCACAGCCCTGGCCGGCAGGGCTCACTGATTGGGGTGTCGGGCTTTGCACCAAAGGGTCTCGGGTTCGATTCCTGGCCCAGAGCGTGTACCTCAGTTGCAGGCTCATTTATAAAAACAGGCAGTGAGCCAGATGTGGCCCAGGGGCCATTGTTTGCCAAATTCTGGTGCAGAAGGGCAGGACCCGGCTGGTCCTGTAGGAATGATTTTGCAGACTGGCTCACCCAGGGAACTAAGTCCCTCCACAGCCATAGAAGACAGGAAGTCGGGGGGTCCTTGAAACCTCCAACTTCGGGCACAGACCCCATATCTGTGATTAAGAAATAGGATCCACAATTGTCTCCTTCCTTCCTTCCTTCCTTCCTTCCTTTCTTTCCCTTCCTTCCTTCCTTCCTTCCTTCCTTCCTTTCTTTCCTTCCTTTCTTTCCTTCCTTCCTTCCTTCCTTCCTTCCTTCCTTCCTTCCTTCCTTCCTTCCTTCCTTCCTTCCTTCCTTCCTTCCTTCCTTCCTTCCTTCCTTCCTTCCTTCCTTCCTTCCTTCCTTCCTTCCTCTCCTCTCTCTCTCTCTCTCTCTCTCTCTCTCTCTCTCTCTCTCTCTCTCCCCCCCTTTCTCTCTTTCTCTCATCATCAGAGGATATTTTTCCCATTGATTTTTAGAGAGAGTGAAGGGGGGGAGAGAGAAACATTGATATGAGAGAGACACATTGATTGGTTGCCTCCCGCACACACCCCAAGCAGGGCCAGGGATCGAACCTGCAACCCTCTGGTGCCTGGGCCAACACTCTAACCACTGAGAACCCCGGCCAGGGCAGTTTAAAAAATGTTTCTATTGATTTTTTTTATTTTTAGAGAGATAGAAACATCAGTGATAAGAATCATCGATTGGCTGCCTCCCACACGCCCCCTGCTGGGGATTGAGCCCGTAACTCGGGCATATGCCTTGACCAGGGAATCCACCTGTGACCTGGTTCATGGGTTGATGTTCAATCATTGAGCCACACCGGCCAGCACGCCTGCTTTCAGAGCCCGCCAACGTTGGCTGCCGACAGAGCGAAGAGGAGGAAAAACCAAGATAGCAGTTCCTTCTTCCATCTGAAGTCCCACTGGTGCCTCCGGCTGGTGGACCCCAACAGGTGCCCAGCAACATGGGAGTCTGAGAGCGTGGCAGCAGCTTTGCAGCCTCTGCGGGAAAGGGGGTGGGTAGGGCGGGTGCTGCTGTCTACCCACAACGTCCTTCTCGTTAATTACCGTACAGCATGGGATGGTGAGGATGATTGTGTAATTGCAGGAGGCATAGTCACAGAAACTATTATGTGTAAGTGCAGGATTAGGAGCAGAGTAATTACATGCAATGCAATAAGTTATGTAATGAAATGTAATCTCACAGAGGTCATGAACCACATCATTGTGTTCAACCCCCCAGGAAACCGAATGTACATCTCGTAGACATTGCCTGGGTGATCCTGCTATATTGGCAGGTGACGCGATGAAAAGGCAATGAATAAACGGGGGAGAGATTAGGGTAGATGAAGGGGATGAGAGGGCGAGGAGAGGGTGAGGCTGAGGCTGAGGGTTCCGGTGTGAGTGGAGGGTGGAGTGAGCATGAGGGTGGTGCTAGAGTTTGCCTAAGGATGGGAACAGTGAGGAGGGGAAGTTGAAGAAGAATTATTCGGTCAAGGAGTGGGCAAACGATGGTCCATGGACCAAATCTGGCCAGCCACCTATGTTTGTTGTTGTTTTCTAACTTGAAGTGAAATTCAGATAAAATTAGCCACGTTCAAGTGTACGACCTCATGGCATACATGTACGTTGTCCCACCGTTAGCTCTATCCGTTTCCAGAACTTTTTCATCTTCCCAAACTGAAACTCTGTCCCCATTAAACACTAACTTCACATTCCCCTCCCCCAGGCCCTGGCACCCACGCATCCCACTTTCTGTCTCTGTGAACCTTGATTCCTCTGGGAACCTTATGTAAGTGGGGTCACCCAGTATCTGTCTTTTTGTGGCTTGTTTATTCAGCTCAGCACCATGTCCTCAATGCTCACCACGCTGTAGCAGGTCAGCAGGTCCTTTCTAAGGCGGATTAATATTTCATCGTATGGATGGACTATGTTGTTTTTCCATTCATCAGTGGACACTCGGGTTGCTTCCATCTTTTTTTATACATTTTTTAAATTGATTTCAGAGAGGAAGGGAGAGGGATAGAGAGATAAACATCCACGATGAGAGAGAATTATGGATCTGCTGCCTCCTTCACGACCCCACTAGGGATTGAGCCCACAACCCGGGCATGTGCCCTTGAACCTGGGACCGTTCAGTTCGAGGGCCGACGCTCTATCCACTGAGCCAACGTTCTATCCACTGGGCCAACCGGCTAGGGTCATCTTTTGGCTAGTGTGACTAATGCTGCTATGCACATGGGTGTGCAAGTATGTTATTGAGACGCTGCTTTCATTTTTTTTTTTTCAGATACAGATATCCAGAAGTAGAATTGCTGGGTCACATGGTAATTCTTTTTTTAAATTTTTTGAGGAACCTCCATACTATTTTCCACAGCAGCTGCACCATTTTACATTCCCACGTACAGTTCACAAGGGTTCCAATTTCTCCACATCCTTGCTAGCACTTTTTTTTTAATGTTTTTGATTTTAATATGTAATTGATTTCAGAGCAAGGAAGGCAGAAGGAGAGATAGAAACATCAATGATGAGAGAGAATCATCCACTGGCTGTCTCCTGCACGCCCCCTACTGGGGATCCAACCTGCAACCCGGGCATGTGCCCTGACTGGGAATCCAACCGTGACCTCCTGGTTCATAAGTTGACGCTCAACCACTGAGCCACACCGGCTGGGCCTTCCTAACACTTTTTAAAAAAAATAGTAGCTATCCTGATGGGTCTGGAGTGGAGTCCTCAATTTTTTAATCCTTCGTTCCATGCTTATTGTTTTTTATTAATCACATTTAGGTATCATTAAATTTTATCTCTGTGGGTGTATTTGTGGGTATAAATATGTATAGCGAGTCTTTGAGCTTTACAAATGTGGTGTCATGTTTTCTGATGCCTCTCACTCAGCGTCACATTTCTAAGACTCACTTGTGTCATTTGTCAGAGGAAAACCTTACCCGTGGAGGATGGCAGAAGTACCCCTGTTCCCCGTCCAGAGGTGCAGCTCTGAGACTCAGAGGATCAGCGAAAGATGCTTGTAGTTGCAAATGAACGCTTCTCACAGCACAGCAAGCAGCACGCTCCTCGGTCTTCGAGCCCCATGGGTGACATGACGGACCCCACGTACTGAGGGACACAGGGCCGAAGGCTGAGCATGGCTTGTAGCAAGCAGCAAACAAGCCAGCTCCCCCCTCAGGGCGTGAGCAGTTACCCAACGCCGCATGGCCCACCTGTGTTGCTATGGAAACTGCTGGGTCTCGGGGCAGAGATCAGGTCTTCAGTCTGGCACTGTCACCAAGAATGTTTGGGGACACTCAGGGCCCCTGGCAGGCTGGCCCTTTCGACACCATGCAGACAGCTGTGGTTCATCCACGTTATAGCTGCATAATATCCCCGTGGGAAAAGACCGCACTGACGGTGCTTTCCGTCGTGTTGCCCACGTGCAAGCCTTGGGGGTGGAATGGCGGAGCTATGGGTAACCCCTGCGGTTTAGCCACTCTTTGTTCCACTTTTAGGCCCCCCCCCCTTTCTTTTCTTTTTTAAATCCTCACCTGAGGATATTTTCCCATTGATTTTTACAGAGAGTGGGAGAGAGAGGGAAAGAAGAGGGAGAAATATTGATGTGAGAGAAACACATCGATCGGGTGCCTCCTGCATGCACCCCGACCAGGGCCTGGGCCAGGTGGAGACTGCAACTGAGGTACGTGCCCTTGACCGGAATTGTACCCAGGACCCTTCAATCCACAGGCTGACACTCTATCCACTGAGCCAAATCGGCTAGGGCTAGCCCTTTTTTAAATTTTATTTGCAACTAAAAGCATTCATGAAACCCATTCCCGATGGTGAATCCCATGGCCTGGCTCTGGCCACTCAAACACAGAAGTAGCCCAGATCTTAGGAGGGGGGTCCCTGAATTTACCGAGGGAATCTGAGCTGAATGAGACTCTGTTTCTGCTCCCTGATGAGATGAAGGCTCAAAGCAGAAATTCAGTTTAGCTGTAGAAAAAGGAAGTTTCTGTTCTTTGAAATTAAATAAATAAAACAAAACAAATAAAATGAGATTAATTAAATAAAATGAGATTCTCACCTGCTACATCAAAACAAAACAAAATCCCAAACATGGGACTCTGGGTTGAATTGGGAGGCGGGGGGGGGGGGGGGGGGCGGGAGGGGGGTGTCCCTGGCTTTTGTGTTCTAACTTGCTTGAGCTAAGAGCAACAGCTGCCCAATGTCCGGGGTTCGCATCCTGACTCCACCCCTGTTCCTGCCCTGTGAAGTGGGCAGCGCTGCAACGGCATCCGCCCATAGGAAAGGCTGCGTGCGCATTTCTGTGTTTCTGGGAATGCAGAGCCATCACCATGCGTCCGAGGCAAGGTGCTTTTTCTATTTTTTAATATCTGCTGTTAATAAAATATTTTTACAGAGACCAAAAAATCAGAATAGTGCAAAACATCTCCACATCATGCATTCATGACCACTTTTCATGGGTTTTAGACATTTGTTCCAAGTCACATATTTACAGAGAAATGGGGGCATCTGTGACGATGCTAGACCGACAGGATGGAGTTAAAAGTGTTTTGAGTTCACATTTGCAGTTACATGCTGAGAGGAGACTCGTACAGGAAAACCTCCCTGGCAGGTTTCAGGGTCTGAGGGGCGGGGCCAGGGGTGGGTCTGAACCCCCTGCACCCACCTGTGTGGCCGGGATGCACAGGGAATCCTACACCTGTGACCCAGCCTGGAGTCACTATGGCTGGGCAGGGGTGAGGAGATGGGGGGCGGGGGGGTGGGTGGGGGAGGAGGTCTTACTCAACACCATTAACTGGATTTCTCTCTTTTAAAAAAATAAAAGGCAAAGAGAAAAGCAACATGTGTCAGCGAAGACGACTTTGGTCCTTGACAATTCTTAGGAAAGCATGTCCAGGGGACGTTCAGGGTCGTGATACAAACCAAGTCCCCAGAGAGCTCCCCTTCCCCTGCATCCAGACGGCAGAGTTTGGGGTGACTCTGGGATGTTCCTGCGGTCCCGCCCCTCGGCGCCCCATCTGCAAGATGGACAGTGCAGGGGCTGGACGTTGGGGACAAAAAGGTGTCTGAGGTCCCAGCAGAGAGGTCCCAAGGATTTCTAGTTGGGTGTTAAGTATTTTTTGCATCTCTGATGGGGGCATGGTGAGGTTTCAGGCTCTGGTGCCTGAGTCTGAGAGTTTGGGGGACATGGCCAGGTACCTCCTCCTTGTAGGTAAACCCTCCTAGGTGAGGCTGGTGAGAGCCAGAGTCGGTCCCTTCTCCTTCCAGGTCACCAGTTTTGCCTTCTCTCCTCTCTCTGTCTCTGCAGCTCCCCCTCTCTGAGTCTCTCTCCATCTCAAGGTCTCTCTCTGTCCCCATTGGGGTGTGACCTTTTTCCTGACTTTCCTTCTCTCCCTCCTTCTCTTGGTCTGTGTCCTCACTCTGCATCTGTCCCTCTTGGGGAGGGGACTGGCTCTGCCCAAGATGTCCCTCTTGTCCACCTCTCTACTCGTCAGAGGCCCACGCTCCTTCTTCTTCCTGACCCATGGAAAACTTGGGCCATATCTTGGCATGAAGCAAGGCCAATGCAACCCCGTCAGGGCTAAGAACCCTGGTCACCCCAGGTGAGGCGGCAGAAGCCTAGAGGGATCCTCCAAGCTCGCTGGGCGGCCTTGGGGCAAGTCCTGCTCCTCTCTGAGCCTTGTTGCTCCTGGTTCCAAACCCTTCCAACTCCCTGGTTTCCTCCCGTCTCTCCCACATCCCCTCTTCACTCTGTCTTGTGCCTCAGCCACAGTCGGGCTCCAACACCTCCTGTGTGCCCAGATCTGTGTTGGAGGCGAAGGTTGATAGGGATGGTCATGGACAGACACACATGTGGATGCGTGGGCACACACAGATGTGCCCCAAGACATAACTCAACTAGGCATGCCTCGTTGTCATCCCTCTGCCCACCAGCCTGTGTGGGCCTTGGGAGGCCTCAGACCCCAGCCTGGAGAAGACAGAGCCGGTCACCGACACCCCCAGTCCCACTGCTTCTAGGGCAAAGGGTGGGGAGTCCTGAGGGGGAACAGTGGTGATTTTCTACAGGAGGAGATATTTGTGCTGAGTTCTGCGGGATGAGTAAGTTCTCTGGGAAAAGAGGGAGGAAATTTCCCAATCAACGTGCTCAGGCTGGTGCTGGAGAGCCCCCCCCCCGCCCCCGTCCCCACAAACACACACCTGTACCCCTAGAATTTCTAGTCTCTTCTGTTCTTTCCTGTCTGGAGAATTCTGGGAGAGGAAGAAGCGGGCAGGGGGCTGGGTCCAGAGAATCCCAAATCCTCACTTTTTGTTGGCAGGAGGTCGAGTTCTCAGGGTAGCTCCCATGGGGTCCTAGCAGAAAGGGCTGAGGGCAGGCGGTTTTCTTGGCAACCAGAGGTGGGAGGGGGCAGTAGTAGGCTTGGCCCAGACCCCCATTCCTTGTAAGGGTTGGGGGAGGTCCCCCGAGGGGGGTTAGCAGCAATGGGGAGCTCTGTGGGGTCATCTCAGTCCACCCTCGGATGGGGCACACAGGCCAAAGGGAGTGGGGACAAGGCCGGCACTGGGTCCCTCACAACGCTTTGCGGCTTTCAGCCATCTGTCAAATGAGTGAGTTGAACTCTATGATATGAGGACTGGGCATGTGGGGGGTAAAGAGGAGAAAAACCCACAGGGAAATGCGGGTGCCCCAGAGCCCTTCCCTGGGCCCCCAGGGTTTGGGCGCCGGAGGGCGCATGTGCTTTTGAAATTCCATCCTCCTCTCTCTCCCCGTTTATTTTTTGCACAAGGGTCCACCATCCTAGCCCCTCCAGCCCCCAGACCACCAGGGGGTGCTCCAGGAAGCCCTGCCCCTTGCCTCGGGCCTGCCCCTCGAGGGAGCCGAAAGTTCCATACTTGGCAACTGGTCTTGGGCCCCAGGGGTTGGGGACCCGTCTTATGGCTTTTCCTTGGGACAGGAGGCAGGGGACCAGAGCCCGGGGACCAGGCCTCCTCCATAAGGGGCGGGGTTCTCCCATCCTAGCTCCGTAGGCCCCGTAGGCGCGGCAGGCGTGGCCGCAAGGGGGGAATGTGGCTTTTTCCTTCCCCGCGCTCTAGGGCGTGGCCTCCCGAGGGGGCGGGGCATCGTCCATTCACAATTCCTCAGTGGGAAGCTAAGTCCAGGGCGCAGGCGCACACTGTCTTCGGCGCGGAGCCCGCAGACTTGCCCTCAGGAAGGTCCCAGCACGCAGGCGCCCGCCCCGCCCCTTCGCGCAGGCGCAGTGCTGCCCGCCCGCGCGCCCCGCCTAGGACGCAGGCGTGGCACCACCCTCCTCGGCGGAGCGCGTGTCCGACTTGAGCTTGACGAACTCCTTGGCGACCTCGTCGTTGCTGCGTTGCGACAGGATGCGCAGCACCGTGAGGCCCGTGTCGTCCATGTGGATGCGGCGGCCGAGGGGCAGCCAGCAGGCGGCGCTCCCGCGCTGGGCCAGCTCACGCAACTGCAGCACGGCCAGCCCCACCGTACGGTCCTCCCGCGCAAAGCAGTAGTCTTTGACGCACACCTGCAGCTCGTAGCACTCAGGGCCCGCTTCCGCACTCAGCGTGCTGCGGGGGACGGGGCGTCAGGTCAGGCCCCGCCCACCGGCCAGCTCCACCCCACGATGGCCCCGCCCCACGCCAGACCCCTCCCACTCGACCACCCAGGTGGCCCCGCCCCCGCGCTGGACCACACCCCGCGCCATCCTCCCGTTTTCAAAACCTCCCCCTTTAGGCCATCAGTCCCCGCCCCAAGTGACTGGCCCTACAGCCTTTCGCTGGGCCATGTCCACAGCTGCTGACCCCCTCTCCCCCACCACAACTACCAAGAAGTGTCTGCCATGTCTCTCTTCCCTCCATTCTGCTCCCCACGCAACAACATCCCATCAGCCTGGCCACATCACGTCCCTACTCCAGTGGCCTTCCCCCAGAGCCCCTGGCTGGGCCATGTTCCCACCACTCTGGTACCCAGCGTCCAAACCCTTAACCGCTGTGCAGCTGACCTCACCATCCTGCTACTTCAGATACTGCACCCAGAAGCCCCATTACCAGGCTCCCGCCAGAACTCAAGTTCTCCCTGTGATGCGTGGCCTCTCCCCCATGGCCTCTAGGTCCTCAAGATGCCCTCCCTGTCCGACCCTGCCCTGAAGTCTCAGCTTGACGCCCCCTGCCCCCAGGCCACATCTCTAGTGAAGCTGGGCTCCTGCCCCTCGGGTGACCCGCCCTGATGCTAGATGATGAGCCTCTCCCTTTGGCCACGCCCACCCCACCCCAGTGGCTCTCAGGCAGCACTCCTAGCCCTCAAGGACTCCAGCCCACCCCAGGAGGCATATCCCCACCAGGCCCTGCTCTTGCTCCCAAGCATTGTGTCAGGGGACCAACTACTGCAAAGTCCTCTGGCCCCTGGCTCCTCTAACACAACTGGCCTGCTGTTGTCCCTCAGGGGCCCCCAACTCTCCCCAGCTCTGATGCCCTCTGCACTTCTGTCCCTCAAGAACAGCCCCCAATGTTACCCTGCTCCAGTGAGGTTCACACCTCATCCAAAAATCCACCCACATGACTTCACCCCACCCCAGGTAACCCCTCTGTACCCTCTGATCAGATTTATTTATGTTCCCCAGGGTCTCTCCCATCTGGACACCTGATGCCTTGACCAAACTCACACCTGCCCACCAGGAATCCCTATCCAGAGTGACCCCACCCCATCCCACCTCACATGATACACACCCCCACTTCCTA
The DNA here is from genome assembly GCF_014108235.1 of Myotis myotis. Taxonomy (NCBI): domain Eukaryota; kingdom Metazoa; phylum Chordata; class Mammalia; order Chiroptera; family Vespertilionidae; genus Myotis; species Myotis myotis. The sequence continues at coordinate 86,192,157 of NW_023416368.1, forward strand.
AACCAAACCACAGTCCACTCCTGTCCCCACAGCAGGCTCCTCCAGATAACCTGCCCCAACAGACCTGACAAGGCTCACAGCTGACTCCATGAGTCCCCATCCCCGCCCCCCACCATGACCACCCACACTACTTAACCACCAGAGTCTCCAGCCCCAGAAATGGCCCCAACCAACACACCCCTCTGCTCAGATTCCCCTCCGCTTTACAAGCCTTCATCATGATGCTATATCACACTCGATGCCAACCCCAAACACACACCTGCCTGCCCCCCAAGGTGGTCAACTCCCTCTCAATGTTCCCTCACTGAGGTCAGTTCTGCACAAAGGTGCCTCTGTTCCCACCAACCCTACCTAGGACGTGACCTCTCACATCCCTGTGCCCAAGAACCACTGGCCCATCAGACATGCCGCCTGCCTCGTGGGCTGAGGTTAACCCAGCAAATACCCCCTCCCCAGAGCACCCCAGACTCACAACTGGAAGCTCTCATTGTACTTGGGGGCCCAGCTGTTGTTCTTGGATTTGGTTGCAAACTTGCGTTTCTTGTCGCTGAGATGGGGCCCAATGATGTTGACTTCAATGAACGGACGGAAAATGCCAGAAGTCTGCCACTTGAGGTCATTGGCAGCCACCACTATTGGAGGAAGTGGAGGAGAAGGTTAGTCAGGTTCCCTCATTTTGGGGCCATGGTTTTCAAAGCCTGTCCAAAAGACTACATTTCCCAGCATGCTACTGTAGCTAAGTGTAGCCATGGTTATGGCTTAAAAGGGAAAATGCCCTAAAGTTTAGGGCCTAAACTTCTCTTTCCTCTAGCTGAAGGCTGGGATACTGGTGAGGGCTGAGTTATTTGGGACCCTATAGAGGAGGAAAACATATTAGGGATAGAAGTCCAACAAAAGATGGCAGGGGCCTGGATCCCCAACACTGTGATGCCTTAGAGTCAGCTCTGATTGTCCTTGGAGTCAACTCAGAAAAAAATGTATTCTATCTTGTTCAAGCCACTGTTATTCTAGGCCATGGCTAAAATAGATCTGTCTGCTAATTAACAAAATAAAAGGATAGAGGAGCTGAGAGACTGAGTCCTGTTAACACTGTTTGCACCCCTGGATTCAGCCATGCCTGAAGGTGGTATACTGCTGGGATTTTCAGTTTTTGTTTTTAAAGATTTTTTTATTGATTTTTAGAGAGAGATAAAGGGAGAGGGAGAGAGAGAGAGAAACATCAACGTGAGGGCAAAACATCAATCAGCTGCCTGCCGCATGCCCCCTACTGGGGGTGAAGATTGCAACCCAGGCATGTGGCCTGACCAGGAATCGAATAACAACCTTTCAGTGCCTGGGATGATGCCCATCACCTGAGCCTCGCTGGCCAGGGCTGGAATTTTCAGTTATATGGAAACTTTTTCTTCTTAATGAAAAAGTTTTTCTTGCTTAAGCCGATAATCTGGCTTCTGTTTTAGAACCTCGTACATCCTGGCTGGGGCGCTCCCCTTCCCACCTCAGGCTGTTTACCTTTCACTGTGACCTTGTGTTCCCCGGTTCCTGGATGAGTGAAGAGCTCAACGTGGACGGAGACTTCACCCACAGGATCTTCCACGTTGGAGCCTGGGAGGGCAGGGGAGGATGCTGGCGTCAGCTCCCTTCTTTCCCACCCACCGGAAGGGGCCCGGACTGTCCCCTACCCACGATGTGCTGGCAGCACCAGGTCAACAGCCCTGACAGGGAGGCACGGAAGGTTGGAGGGAGTGGCAGGTAATCTTGGGGAGGCCAGGAACCCAGGCCTCTGACCTTTCACTGCCTTGCTCTGTGATCGCTTAACTTCTCTGAGCCTAATGTGTCTGCCCCCCACTTTTTTCTTTTGACTGACCACCGTAAGGTCAAAACTCGGTCTTCATCTTACACACCTTCGTGGCAGAATCTGACGCTCTGGTTTCTGTGCCTCAGTTTCTCCTCTTGGCTACAACAATGCCACCCTCTCCACGTTCTCATCCTACACACTAGTCACTTCTCACCCTCTTTTATCACTTCCTCCTTTTCTGTCAACCCTCAAACTGTTGGGGCGCCCTGTACCTCACTCCTGGATCCCCTTGACTTCCTCCCTAAGTACAGGTACATTAGAAGAGCCCACCAGCTCTGCCTTCAAATACATCCAGAATCTCACCCACCTCCCTGACCTCCATCCTGACCCAGCCCCCATCATCACACTCCTGGGCCACTACAATATAGCAGACTCCTGCCTGTCTCCTTGCATCCTCCTCTGAGCTTCTCTCAATACACCAGCCAGAGAAACCCCAGGAAGTCAGATCACATCCCTCCTTTGCTCCAAACCCTCCCATCTCACTCGGAGGTAACCGAGTCCTTTTTGTGACCTGCAGTGTCCCTCCCGATACGCCTCACGATTCCTTCTGCTGCCTCACCTCCCTCCACGCTCACCCTTGCTAACTCTGCTCCGGCCACATGGACGTCCTCTTTTGTTTTCCCTGCCTCCACACCATTCCTCTTCTAATAGACAATCCCAGGTTTCCATTTAGAGATGCCCCACCCTCACCTCAGACCAGGTGGCTCCATCCCACACTTCAGGTATGGCTGAATGAACCATGGCTGTCCAATTAGAGCATTCCCTGCCCATGGCTGCAGTCATAGGCAGAGGGATGGTCATGTGACTCAAGCTGGGCCAGTAGGAGTTGGCCCTGGGACTTTGGCTGTTAGGAGAGCATCTCTCTGTCTGGTGCTAAACTGGCAAGGCTGTCGCTGCCTAATGAGGGGAGAGGCCACCCCAAAGCGGTGTCTGCAGAGATCAATGACCAGTGGCGTTGTTGAAGGCTCTGGATCCAGCTACTCCTGATGCCCACCCAACCTCTAATATTTTAGTTCCAGAGCCAACAGATTCCCTTGTCTACTTGAGTCAAGGGGAGGTGCACTTCTGTGTCTGCCCAGCACAAGATCCTGACGGGTTTTGATGAGGATCCTTGAAGGGCAGCTTAAAAGCTCCTGTGACTCTGAGAAAGGCACCCTGTGGGGCCTGGGGACCTGTGACTGCCAGCACATCAACTGACCGGCCCGCCCAAGCCCCCTAGGAAGCTCTCCACGCTTGGTGCACCCCATGCACGGGGAGGAACAGGAGGAAAGTTGGGGTGGGGGTGGGGAAGGAGAATGGGTCAGTCCAAGGTTGATCCAGGTCACTTGCCAGGGGCAGGAAATTAGAGGCTCAAGGGCATAAAAACCTGCCCACCCCCAGCACCCCAGCATTGGGGAGTGCACCCCCATCTTCGCTGCTACCCCAGGCCACTTTCCTTATCATCTCAGGCTCTCATCCCCTCCCCTTCCCTCCCCTCCCCCAATCACATGCTCAGCCTCACCTCCCCACCCCCACCCCAGGCTGATGCTTCATTGCAAGCTCAATCCGGGCCAGACTGAGGGTGCCAGGAGGGAACCGGACAGTGGTTGGGATGGGTGAGGGTCAGACCAAGGCCAAAGCTAGTAAGAAGGGGGAGGGGGGCAGTGCTGGGAGCCCCCTTCCCGTGGTTTGCTGGCTCCAAGAGGAAGGGTCTTTCCTGGGCCTGTCTGTGCTTCTCTCGCGCCTCCCCCACCCCCCTACAGGGTAAGGATCCCTGGGCAAGTGGCGTCTCCTTTGAGAGGCAGTGTCCTCCTTTATGGAATGATTAACCCCTTAGTGTGGTGTTTGAAGGAATCTTGGTAAGATCCTTGAGAAGTTCTTAGTACAAGGGCTGACTCATAGTTAGAGCCTGGAAAAAAGGTAGTTTTCTACCTTCGGAAAAGTGATATCTTAATAATAATAATAATAATAATAATAATAATAATAAAAAAAACAGCAGCAGCAGTAACTAAAATTGCTAAGCGCTATTAAATGCCAGAAACTGCTCTGAATTTAACTCATCGCATCCTATGAATTAAGGTCCTGGCCTTCCTCCAGCCCAGCGAGGAGAAGACTGAGGCTCAGGGGCCACCTTGCCCCGGGTGCCCTGGCGCCCAGCCACGGGGCGGCAGAGCTGGGATCTGGCTCAAGAGCTGCGCTTAGGCTGCGGGCTCGAATCCCTTCTCCTTCCCCACGTGGAACCAGCAAGCCATCCTTCCTCCTTGTCCGCCCTGGCCCCCGCGGCCGGTCCAGCCCGGGGCTGGAGGCGGAAGGAGGGCCTTTTACTAGCCGCGGCGGGGAGGGCGCAGGCACCAGGCACCGGGCACCGGGCGCGGGGGAGGGAGGGGCGGCGGGCGGCGGAGGCACGTACCCTTCTCAGGATAAATGTCTTCACTAAGGGTAAACCTAGTCCCTTTTCCACCATGGACTAATCGCGGGGGCGGGGAGGAGAGAGGGAAGCGGGGGCAGAGACGAGCAATCCGGGGGCGAGGATGGAGGGCGAGTGTGCGTGGGGGGAGCAGGGGAGGCGCGGAGGGGCGGCGAGTGGCAGGGAGGAGAGACAAGAGAGAGAGAAACGTCAGCGGCAGACGGACAGACAGACAGCCTCCCACTCCGGGGGACACCAGGACACTAGAAGCAGCAGCGTGGACCGGCTCGAAGCTGAGCGGAGAGGCCTGACGCCCGGGGAGCGCCCTGGGCCGCCGGGGGTGGGGAAGGGGCCCCTTTCGGGGGGCGCAGGGCCTTGCTCCCCGCCCCCCCCCCCCCCGGCTCCCCCTCCGCTGCCGGGACTCAGCCGGCGCAGGGACCCAACCTCTCACCCTGGCTTGTGCTCTTAGAGCCGATTGGGAGCAGGGGAGGGTCCCCGGGGAGGGGAGCCAGGACCCTGGAGTCCGGTCCCCCAACCCGAGCCGTGGTGTGTGAGCTCAGAGGGGGACAGCGAGATTAGAAAGAATTTGAGACATGGACCTTCCGCTCCCCACACCGCCTCAAGGTTGGGGTCCCGCCCATCCCTGGAGCTGCCAACCCCTCATTGTCAATCATTCCTTAGCCCAGACCTTCCAGACGTCCCTCCCATTCCCCTGGAGCTGCCAACCCCTCATTGGCCACAGGACGGCACAAGCCCCGCCCTGCCAGAGCTGTCAATCGCTCCTTAGTTCCTCCCCCTCCCCCCCACCCCCCAATCACAGAGGTCCGCCCACCACAGCGGTCAACCAGGCCTCGGGTCGCGCGCCCCGGAATCTGTCAATCACCTTGGTCCTAGCCATCAAAGCGGTCCCGCCCCAGAGCTTTCCATCACTTCTGGCTCTAAGACGTCCATCGATTTTCCCACAAACTGAATTGCTCCCTGGCCCAGGACCAAGCAGTTCACAAGCGCCAGGGACCTGTTACCGCGCTCATGATGCCACAGGAGACGAGCCAATGGCAGCTCGCGGCGGGGCTGCCCCTGCGGGCGAGTGTTGGCCTGGGGCCACCCTGCTGCCCCTTACCCTGGGCAGCCTGCGTCTGCACGAAGGTCTTAATGAGCAGGTCGGTGGCCTGCGTGTAGAGGGACAGGGCATAGCGCAGCGACTGCAGGTCCGGGCTCTTCTCCAAGAAGGTCTTCTTGAGGCCCACGCCGCCCGCGTGGAAGTATTGCTGTGGGCACAGGGTGGGGAGGTGAGGCTAGAGGCACCCCTACTGGCTCCTCCATCCCTCTGCCCTCTGCCCTCTGCAATGAGGCACTGGGTGAACCCGGGGTCTCCACTCAAGTCCGGTGCGGCTACTCCCCCACCTCCACTCCTGCCCCCACCCTGCCAGTGGGCTCCCAGCACCCTCAGAATAACACTCGTGCCTCCAGCCCCTCCCCAGGCCCATTAGCTTCAACCCTGCAACCTCCTTGACTTCTCTGCATTGTCTCCCTAGACCACACCTGCCTCAGGCCTTTGCGCTTACTATGATCACTGGTGGTGAGGTCCTCTCCACACCTGGCCCTGGATCTTCTCTGGCTCCTTGTTTTTCTTTGATTAAGGTTTCAAGAAGCCTTCCGTGACCCCACCCCTTTAATATGTTGCCAACTCCATTTTAGCAAAACATTTGTGTTCAGAGTAGTTTTCCTTTCATGCGACCACAGCCTCTCTCATGACTCCATGCTCTCGCGTGGGCTGGGCCCCTGCCTAGAACGTTGTTTGCTTGGCCTTGTGAACTCCTATGCATTCCTCAAAACCCACCTCCCACATGTTTTCTTCTAGAAAGTCCTTGCTGCTCTCTCCCCAGGCCACCCCAGCTCCCATTCTTCCCTCGACGGCATCCTGACCACAGGACTAAAGATGTTTGTATCCAATTGTCTGCCCCCCAACCCCCAGTCGGGGGCTCCTCAGGGCCTTCCCAGCGGGTCATCAGGGAGTGTTCATAAATTGAATGAATGAAGGTGGGTTTGAATCTAGGTTCATGTCCACACCAGCCATACCCTCTGCCTGCCCCACCTGAGATGGGCAGGGGTGGGGTTTCTCACCTTGATGGTGTCCAGGGCCAGCTCAACGACCGCACACTGCTTTGGGGTCAAGCTCTTGGCTTCCTCTCGTACCATGTGGTCCTGGATGAACAGAGAGAGGGGCCAGGTGGGCAGAGCAGGCCTCCATTAGGGATCTGCCTATCTATGGTACTAAGTCCTGTAAAACTGTGAGGGGTTGGGTAGCGGGTCTGCTTTTTCATCACGGTGTGCCCGGGGCCCAGCATGTGCCTGGCACACACAGCAGGTGCTCCCTAAATATTTGTGGAATAAATGATTTATACTCTTGATCAAGTTGTACCTTTCTAATACACCAGAGCAAAAAAAAAAAAAAAAAAAAATGTGCTTAAAGCAGTCTGAGAAGGGCTCCTCTCCGGGAACCTACAAAGCCTGTCACTATTCTGGGTCTCCTCCCAAGGCCTCCCCCGACCCCGACCTCCTCCCCGCACTCCTGGCCTTACCTTGAGTTTAGACAGTTGACCCAGCTCCTTGGCCGCATTGAAGATCATCTGGGTTCCCTGCAGATAACAAGAGACACAGCCAGTGAGGGTGGGAGTCCTCCAGCCCATCCCCAAGCCCCTCAAGCCCCTGCTGACACCCCCGCCCTGGAGTCTTCTTGGTTCTTGTCCAAAGGCTCTGGGCAGGGCAGTGGTTGTGTCGCAGAGACAGAGGTCTGAGACCCCCCACCCACACCCCCGCCCAGGAAGTGCTGCGGAGGAGGTGGTGACTTTGTCCCCAGAAATCCCAGTCTTGTCGGGATGCTATCACCCTCCCACCTCCACCATGACCCTGGGTTTGCGGGACAGAGAAGAGAAATGTCGAGAGGGCGGGCTGCAAGGGGCAGTGGTGGTGGGGGGGGGGGTCTGGGATGCTGTTTGTGGGTCTGGGTGGGCCTTGCCAGCCCAAAGTCAGAGGGGCTGGAGGAAACCGTGGGATGGGCTCTAGTGAAACCCTCGCTCCCTGCAGGACCAGTCCCTCTGTGGGAGGAGTCCCCCAGTAATCTGGGGGCGGGGATGGGACTATTAGTCTGACCTTCCAACACTCATCTCAATATAACCTTCCCCCTTCTTCGCTCTCAAGCAAGATAGTGTCCTGGTCATAGTTCCAACAAGCTGAGTGGGCCTGGATTCAGATCCCAGCTCTGCTGTGTGGCTCTGGGCAAGTCACTTCACCTCTCTGAGTCTCAGTGTTGCCATCTAGATGAAGGAAATCCTATCCACTTCAAGGTGTGGCTGGAACTCAGTGTGTCTTTGTTCAGTTTTTAGTGTTACTAGCACTTGCTTCCAAGGTCACGGGCAGAGCTGGGGAGGACAGGGTCCAGGCCTGGAAGTCCCGTGTCCTGGCTCCTCTGTCACGGTGTGGGGTGACGAGGTGTGTCCCAGACACTTTCTGGGCCTCAGTGTCCTCCCCTGGTTCATAGGGGCACCCTCTTGGGTGACAGTGTGGGGCTGAGTACCAATGAAATAAGGAGTCCTGCATTACAGGTCCTGGGCTGGGCTGGGGGTCCTGGGGCGGGGGGCGGTCGGGCAGGGAGGGAGCCATTTGTAGCTGGGAGATTTGGAATCACATGGACAATCTACCGGCTGACTCACGGAAGCCAGTCATCCTGGCACTACTAGCGCTATCATCATCCTGGCTGTCCCTACCCTTCCTCTGCCTGGTCTGTGATTCCCCGAGGCTGTAACGAGGCACAGTTACTCAGGAGCCCGGCTGCTTGGGCCTCAGCTTCCCTGGATACCCCCTCCGCCCTGCCTGCTGCCCGCCCCCACCCCCCACCCCACCCCTCACAAGCAAGCCAGACAGACAGAGGAAGAAGAGACCGACAGACGGGTTCACAGAATGCCACTGGATGGCACGGACCACAAGGGTGGAAGGAGGCACGGGGTGGGAGGAGGGAGGGGGGAGCCAGACAGACAGTGAGAGGTCGGTCTTACGTCTGAGTGGCTTGGCAGTTTCGCCCTGCCCTGTAAAGAGAATCAGGCGGAGGTCAGAGCTCAGGTGTCGGCTGGGAGGGTAGTCAGTGGGACTTCCCTGCCCTCTCAAAGCACAGCCCACCCCCCAGCCCACGCGCTCCCCCCCACCCCCCGTCCTGGGTCTAATGCTGAGCCCCCTCCCCAGGTAGGCACTCGCCCTGTCCCCCAGGGTGGGCTTGGGGCCAGGCTCCCGGGCTGCCGTGCCAGGAGCCTGGAACCAGCCCATCACCTGGGGCAGATGCCCCATCCCATAGTCAGCCTGCCCAGGTGGGGCGCCTTGGGTAGGGGAAGAAAAGGCAAAGCTCAAGGTCTATTGTTCCCCAACTCTCAAGACCTCACCTCGGCAGGCCTGACTCTACAACAAAAGTGCTAACCGGCATCACAAGTTCACTCAACATACAGCCACACACCCAGGCGCATTCGTGAGCGTGTAGAAAGCTTCTGTGCACACACACCCAGATTGACATACACATACATACACATGCAGAACTCACAGGCTAAAACATACAAGTCCACGCCTAAACACTTGCACGTGTGCACACCATCACACTCCTAAACCCACTGCCCCCCAAGAGTGTACATACATGTGTACAGTGCCTGGCACATCGAATGTGTCCCCTAAAGGGCTGCCTGCATGAGTAGGAAAGTCCCACAATCCATGTGCATCAAGTGGAGAGCCCAGTTGTGTGCACGCAGGTGTGAGAGCTCCTGCATGAGTGCACACAAGGGCAACTGTTCATGTCCCGCTACAGCTCCCATCTCTTTACAATAAACAATTAGAACAAAAAAATCTACATAAAAAAACAAAAACGTCTCCATCCATGGCAGTGGGCCAGTGTCTGAGCCCTTCTTGAAACCACCGAATTTCAGCTGAGCGCAGGGCTGGTCAAAACCCTTTGGGTGTTGTTGCGAAAGGGTGGGAACAGCATGTGCACACACTAGCTCACACACACGCACACGCACACGCACACGCTCACACACACCCACACGCACACGCACACACTAGCTCACACACACGCACATGCTGCAAGCCACGTCCCTGGATCTGGTCTTGTGGGACTTGGTTAGGACCCTCACCTCAACTCCTGACCCCCAGGGGGCCTTCCTGCCCATGCAGAGACACAGACATGCACACACGTGCCCAGACACCAGGGCTCAGGACCTCAGCACCATGAGGCCCTCATTACCTTTTCTAATCCCTTGCCATGTTTTCTCAAGAGGGTGCCCTGCAGAGACAATGTCACAGGGTGATCAACCCGGCAAGCCACGGGGGGCGGGAGCCCGGGATGATCACAAATGTAGTTATGGGGGGAGGGAGTAAGGGCCATCTGCACTGCCCAGGGGGCTGGCGACTGGATTGCAAGGGGATGCGTGCATGTGTGTGTGTGTGTGTGTGTGTGTGTGTGTGTTAATGACCAATTCTTCAAACGTGTGAGTCAGAAAGACAGGAAAGAGAGAAGGAGAAATAGAAATACAGAGCCTGAGAGAAAGGAGAGAAGTTGCTGCCCAAATACAATCCATTTACGTGTGTTGTACAGATGAGGCTTTGGTTCTCGGGTTAACAGGAAAGCAAAAAGGCTTCATATTCAGACGGACCTGAGTTTGAATCCTGACTCTGGCATCTATTTACTCTGTGGCCTTGAGTAAGTGACTCCTCCTAAGTCTCAGCTTTTTCTCATCTGCAAAATGGGAATCTTAATATCCACCTTGCTCAAAAGGTGGTCATGAAGGTGAGCTGAAACCGCAGCTAAGAGGTCTGGCATACAGGGAATCACCAACAAACGTAAATTCCCTTAGCTCCCAGCCCACAGATGCATTATCTGTGGTTACAGCCAAAGACACACGCTGAAATAAGATGAGCTCTTGTAAACTTTTGACAAGATTAAATACTGTAGCAGCCTGGTCTTTCTCACAAAGGGTGGGAATCGGAAGTGGTTTTACTGATTTCTGCCCTGGTATGTGTCCATTACTACCCTCACCACAAAAACAACAATATAAGGTCTGATTCAGTGCGCACTGCCCCCACTAGACATGAGCACTTCATTTATTTTTAAAATATGTTTTTAGTGATTTCAAAGAGAAGAAGGAAGAGGGAGAGAGGGATAGGAACATCAATGATGAAAGAGAATCATTGATGGGCTGCCTCCTGCACGGCCCCCACTGGGGATGGAGCCCCCAACCTGGGCATGTGCCCTGACCACCAGGAATCAAACCGTGACCTCCTGGTTCATGGGTCGATGTTCAAACACTGACCCACACCGGCCAGGTGAGGTGATCACTTTAATGCATCATCCCATTTGGTTCTGACAAAAACACTCAGACAATTAACTGGTTTTTCAGACAAAGAAATGGAGGTTGGGAGGTGAAGTGACTTTCCAAGGTGAGAGAGAGAGAGCGAGAGAGAGAGAGAGAGAGAGAGAGAGGGAGAGGCTGGGCTGGGATTTGACACTAAGTCTGTCTGACACGAAAGTCACAATGCCATCTCTCACCTGGGTGCTTGGGTGTGTGTCTGGGGTTTGTGTATGTCTGTATGTGCAGCGGGAGTGGGCTGGGAAGGGGTGGTGGAGGGCCTGTGCTAAGTAGCTGAGTAGGGTCCTGAGTGGTGAGCCCAAAGGGGAGGTCCCAGGGGCTGTGTTGACTTTGAACCTCTTAGCTTCTAGGGAGATACTCAGATACCTTGATGGCATCTGATCATGGAATGGGGGGTATCACAACTCAAGGACTAGGGCAGACATGAAGGTTTGGGGTTTGGGAAACTTGAAGGCACTGCCTCCATACTTATAATGGGGCAAGGTGGTGGGCGTGGCCTCCCTCCCTCCGGCCCCGCCTCCTCCCCATACCCCAACCCAGACAGACACAGGCACATCTAGGCAGGAGGTGGGACAGTGGTGGGGGAGGCAGTGGGTGAGGAGGGGGCACTGGGTGGGGTGGGGGGGCTGCAGCCACACGGTGGGCCGAGTCCAGACACAGAGCGGACGGACAGACAGACGGACAGAAGGGCCTCTACTTACGATCATCTGTCAGCCATGATGGGGGCCAGGTGGTAGGGAGGGGGGAATAAGTCACCATGAGTCTCCCCGTAGCCCAGGGAGAGGGTGGAGAGGGCACTGAGGGGCAAACCCCATGCCCCAGCCCAGCCTGAAGGAGGCCGGGCTGGCCAAGGTAGGTCTGAGCCTCCTATACCATCGTTGCCTCTTGGGGGGACCCCACCACCCTCCCCAAGCTGTCCACGTTCACCCAGAAGTGCCCTCCCACCCTGTGTTGAGCCATCGATACACGTACCAAGACCATCCAGGCCCTCAATGCCTCCCCAGAAGGACCCATGCCCAGCCACACCCCTCCACAGACAGCATGGTACTCCCACTCCCGCCCGACAGCCTGGTCCCTGGGGATCACTGTCTCTGAGCTGTCCCCGAAGGGCCCAGAGGCACAGCCCTGCTCTCTGGTGGCTGCAGACTTCCGCTTGACATCTCTGACCTTATGCTCTGGATGACCGCTGTCTAACCTCTGAGAGCCTCTGCTCTGTTCCTCTTTGATTTTTGAACTCCATGGAGTCTCCCTTCCTTGTCTCTTGATTGAATCCCCCAAGGGCCTCTGATAAGCCCACTGACCCCTATGATGTCTGTGCCCCATGGGTGGCCTTGAGCCCAAGGTGACCTGTTTTCTGGGTGATCTCTGACTTTTGAATGACCTCTTGATTCATGTGACCTCTAAGTCCCTTAGATGTCATTTGATTCTACTTGACCTCTTTGACCCTTTTATGACTTTTGACCCATGTGTAACCTCGCTGATCTTTGGCTTCATTTACCTCTGGCGGCTTCTACAACCCTTGGATGACATCAGTGCCTGGACAACCTCTGAACCTCAATGCTTTTGGCACCAAACTCTCTGGGCTCCCACAGGGAAGGTGGCCCAGGCATCCCTCTGACCCCTGTGGGCCTCACCGTCTGGTCAGTGAGGGGTGGCAGGACAATGGTCTTCTCCATGGTGTTCATGACCAGCTTCCACAGCTCCTTCAGTACCCTCTTCAGCACCGTCTTCTCGCAGATTTTGGCAAAGAGAGTCAGGCTGGGGGTGAGGAGCAGATCTGAGAGAGGGCCCAGCTGGCCCTGACCTGTAGAACCAGGCCCTTCCCTTCAACATATGGGCCAGGTGGGAAAGCATCCCTGTACAGAGCCTGTGCAAGGCCCTTGGGTCTGATGGAGCTACAGTGTGGGATACGTGTGGAGGGCAAAGGTGGCTGGACAGCTCAGCAGGGGCCAGGCAGGAAGAGGGCCTCAACGTCTGGGAGGAAGGCCTGGGCCTTAGCATGAAGGCAGTGGGGAGCCATGGAGTATTCGAGAGAGAGAGAGAGAGAGAGAGAGAGAGAGAGAGAGAGAGAGGGAGATAAAGATACTATTGTTTGAAAAAGCAGAGGGGAGATAAACTGGGTTAGAGGCTGCATGGAGAACAGGGACTGTGAGGAGGCTGGGGCCACGCTCGATAGGAAGGAAAATGGAATGGCAGGAAGAGGATAGACTTAGGAGGGAAAACCACGAAGAATTTATGATTGGATATTTGAGGGCTGAAGGAGAGGGCAATTTACCATTATTCATCCAGCAACTGACCCCCATCCACCAAACCATCCCTCCCCCAACTTTCTTTAGTGCTACTTCCATCACTTTTTCCTTCCTTTCCTTTCCTTTCCTTTCCTTTCCTTTCCTTTCCTTTCCTTTCTTTTCCTTTCCTTTCCTTTCCTTTCCTTCCCTTCCTTCCCTCCTTCTTCCCTCCCTCCCTGTTCCTTCCTTTTATACACCCAACTATCCATCAGCCATTCTTCCTTCTTCCCCCTCTCCCTCCTTCCTTCCATCCATCCTCCCATCTACACTTCCTCCATTTATCTTTATTCTCGTCAGTCCATCCAGTTATTCATCCATCCAAATACTTACCCAACTATCCATCCATTCATCCATTCATTTACCCATTTGTCCATCCATCCATTCTTTCCTCCATCTATCCTCCATCTAGTCTTCTAGCATTTATCTTTTAATCTACCCACCTGCCCAAGCCTTATGTCTTTCCATCCAACCATCATTCATCTATACAAATATTTACTCACCATATCTTCCAATCATGTACCCACACATCTTTCCATCCCTTCATTGCCTCCACCCACACACCCATCCAAACCACTCAACCACCACCCAGCAAGCTGCCCAATTGTTCTCCCCAGGCCAGCCTCAGAGGCCTCACCCGTGGCCCCTCCCTTACTCGCCCAGTCCACCCGACATGGCTCACTTGCTGTCCAGCAGGTCCATGATGGGCTGCAGCACGTTGTCAGCATCTTGGGCCACGCTGCTGCAGGCACTGGCTGGCACATTGCCCGTGCCCTTCACCTGGCTAAGGATGTCGCCCATCTGTTTGACACACTCCTCAATGTGAGGCTGGAAGCTGGGGGCACAAAAGGAAGAAGCTCAGGACAGGATGAGGCCATCCGTGGTGATCTGTGGACCTTGACCTTTTATCATCAGCATCGGGGAGCCATGGCATATAACTGAGGGGGGCAGCATTAATAACAGCAGAATCGGGCACCAGGCTGCGACATTTCCCTGTGTTGTTTATTTCACCACAGAGTCCTGCTCATGTACTATCGTTATCATCATCCCCACTTTGCAGATGAATAAACTCAGGCTCAGAGAAGTTGAATGACTCACCCCAGGCCACACAGCTAGTCAGCAGTGAAGCCACGACTGAACCCAACTTCATCTGACTCCAAGCCTGAGGTCTTCCCCACCACGTCTGCTGAGTCTCTGCATGCCCCAGGCTTAGGTCTGGGGCTGCCCCTCCCCCTGCTCCCAGCCTTGGAGGTACCCCACCTGGTAGCAAACACCCGGCTGAGCTCATCCAAGACGTTGTTGAGCTTCACCTGGAGCTCTTTCAAGATGTCGCTGGCCTCAGCGTCCAGCTGAGGAAGGGGAAGGGACATCCATCAGGTCAAGTTTACAGAGCGTCCACACATCTGGGGCATTTTCCCACCCGACCCAGGGAAAGGGACCTCAAGGGGCTCGAGAGGAAACTAAGACACAGGCAGTGCAGCCACTTGCTTGGGTTTGAGGGACTGGCTGAACTGGAATTCATCAGGTATGAGCTCCGGGGCCCATAGGGATAGGGGGCATCACCCCTCCTGGTCCCATCTCACCTCTTTCCCTCCCATGGCTTCAAACATCTTCTCCAGCTGAACTCGCAGCTGCTGAGTGTTGTTCATGAGGATGCAGGGCTGAGGATGGGAACAAAGCAGGGCGTCAGGGCTCAGGACCTCTCCCCAGAATCTCCCTCACCCACCACCAGGGGTCCTGGATGGTTTCAGCGTCTGGCTCTGGAGAAACCTGGGGCCCCACAAGGTCATCTAAGAATGGAAGACAGTATTTGGGACCAGGTTCCTGGGTGGTCTCTGAGGACGGGCAGAGGGAAGGAGGACCTAAGTAAGTGGGATGGGCCTCCAAGAGTAGCAGGAAGGGGTGTTCTTGTCACAAACCCATGTTCTCTTACATGGGACCAAAGCTCTGCATGCTCACATACATACACCCTGAAGGCTTCATTTGCAACAACCAGACAATGACACACTAAAGGCATGTCCCCTCACCTCCAGACCCCCCCATACACACACAGTCAGATACACACAGCTGGACACACAAGCAGACACACGTCTCACAACCCAGGGAAGGATGGAACTTGGGGTGTGTGTGTGCAGAATTGTGTTAGGAAGGAGGACAAGGGTCCCCGCAGGTCACCACTTTCTCCTTCTCCTTGGAGCAGTAGGAGGCGAAGTCCTTGATGATGATGTCCGCATACTGGAGGAGCACGTTACTGATGGTCTGGATAGGACATAGAGAGAGGTTGAGAGGAGGGGCTGGGGCTGGGGGGAGGGGGCATCAAGAGCCACCTGTGAGATGAGGGATAAACTCAAACCCACTTTAGCACCTAAGAGGGACCGCTGGGCTGGGTGAATTCTCCAGCCGGGATAACCATCACAATCAAGGGGACACCACCACGGGAAGATGATTATGTTATGTAGACTCAGCTCTTTTTCAGAGCAACAACCATCTACACTAATAAAAGAGAAAAATGGTAATTGGCGTACGGCGCTACCGTTTTCATTGGCTAATCAGGGCTATATGCAAATTAACTGCCAACTAAGATTGGCAGTTAACTGCCAACAAGATGGCGGTTAATTTGCATATGTAGGCACAATGCAGGGAGGCGAAAGGGAAAGCAGGAAGAAGCCCCCTGCCACTGACAGTGATCGGAAACCCAGGGGGGAGCTAAGAGCTGGGGGCCAGGGCAAAGGCAGCCCTGGGGCTACCTTTGCCCTGCCCCCCAGCCATGATCGGAGAATCAGGCGCCTTTGCCGCCCTGGCCAGTGATAGCAGGAAGTAGGGGTGGAGCCAGCGATGGGAGCTGGGCACGGTCGAAGCTGGCAGTCCCGGGACATAGGGGCCCCTTGCCTGGGCCTAAAGCGGAGCCCACGATCGCGGGGCCGCTGCAGCTTAGGCCTGGGCAGGGGCGGAGCCTGCAACCGCGGGGACCTGGGGGGGCGGAGCCGGGGATTGGGGGGATATGATGGTCCCCTTGCCCAGGCCTGAAGCCTGGGTCAGAGGCGTCAGGCTTGGGCGGGGGGTGGAGCAAGCGATCAGAGGGAGATGGGGGTCCCCTGCCCAGGCATGATTCCTGGGCCAGAGGCCTCAGGCCTGGGCAGGGGTCAGAGCTAGTGATCAGGGGGAGATGGGGGTCCCCTGTCCAAGCCTGACACCTCTGGCAGAGGCGTCAGGCCTGGGCAAGGGGCCGATCAGGCGATCGGAGGGTGATGGGGGTCTACGCCTCTGGCCGAGGCATCAGGCCTGGGCAAGGGGCAGAGCCAGCAATCGGAGGGGGCTGGGGGCAGAACCAGTGATGGGGGGAAATGAGGGTCCCCTGCCCAGGCCTGACACCTCTGTCAGAGGCGTCAGGCCTGGGCAAGGGGCCGATCCTGCAATTGGAGGGTGATGGGGGTCAATGCCTGAGGGCTCCCAGTATGTGAGAGGTGGCAGGCTGGGCTGAGGGACACCCCCCCCCCCACACACACACACACAGTGCACGAATTTCGTGCACCGGGCCCCTAGTCTAATATGATTGTTAACATACCCAGCCCCATCCACAAGCATTACTTGATCCTAAACCAAATCTCAGTTCCTACCTGCACTCCCCAACTTCAACCCAGCTTAAAGAAAATCCAACTGAACCTCCGTTGAAAATCCAATTAACCCCAGACCAATGTTGTCAACCTCCAGACTCACCCCAGGTCCCACTCAAATTCTCTATAAACCCCAACCCTCTAATAATACAAGAGCAAATCCCAATCCCAACAGTAATTTTAAACCTGACCCCAACCTCAACCCCATCCCCAACCTTAATCCCAGCTGCAAATTCAACTCCAACTTTAACTACAACCCTGCCCTCAACCCTAACCTCAACTCGAACGCTGTCCCCAACACAACTCTAACCTTTATGGAAGAACTAGCCCCAATATTGACCTCAACCCCAACCTCAATCCCAGCGATATAACCAATACCAACTTTTACCTCAAACTCAATCCCAACTTCAGTCCTGACCTCAACCTCAACCCAAGTCCTAATCCCAACCTCAACTCCAATCTCAATGACATCATCAACCCAATCTCAACTCAAACCCTAACCTCAAATTCTAACAACTCCAATCTCAACATCACAAACTCTAACCTCAACCTCAACCCAAACCCTGTCGCCAACCACAACTCCAACCTCCATGGCATGACCTATTCCAACACATGGGTTGGTTTTTTCCATAGACCTCGACCCCAACATCACCAACTGTGACCTCAATCCCGACCTCAACCCCAACATCACCAACCCCAACTGTGACCTCAATCCCAACCTCAACCCCAACATCACCAACTGTGACCTCAATCCCGACCTCAACCCCAATACCGATCCTGACCCCAATCCCAACCTCAACTTCACCCCAATCTTGACCCTCTCCCCCACCTGGACCCCATCCCCAACCCCACCCACACCCCGCACCTTGGCAAACCGCCTCATGTAGTGCCCCACGATCTGGGGGTCAGGGCACTCGAGCTTTTTGATGATCTCAAAGCTCTGGTTAAGCTGGGAGAAGACATCCACCACGGAGCAGGAGAACAGGGCATGCTCTGAGGTCTGCTGGAACTGCAGGGTGAGGGGAGCCAGGAAAGAGGAGAGTGGTCAGAGTCAGACAGTCCCTATAGCCCAACCCTCCTACTCTCCACAAGAAGAGCCAGAGGCCAACTGCCTTGGGGTGAGATGGATAGTATGTGAGGTTGACTCCGAGCCAGACACAGAGGCCACTGAGTGGGTGGGTGGGGTCAGGCTTGATAAACTCACATTCATCTGCTGAGTGAACAAAATACTTTAAACACCATGAACAAGACAAAGGTTGCGGATGCCCTTCAGAGACTGGCCTCATCCCAAGGGTAGTTTTTGTCCCCAAATTGTATCTCAATGGACTTCAAAGGGAGTGAATCCACTGTGGGGAGACGGGGAGCTTGGTGGTGGGTTAGCCTTCTCACCCCATCCTTCTTGTCTCGCTCCAGGGCTCCATGCAGGAAATCTCGGGACACCTCCTCATTCTCATCCAGCCACTGGATGACGAAGGGCTCAAACCACCTGGAATGGACAGTTGGGATGGGTTCCTCCCATCTCTGGTCTCAATAACCCTCTGCTTGAACTCAACCTGTGGGCCTGGGTGGTCACTCTCTGCTCCCCTCCCCTACCAGGCTTTGGCTACCTCACCCATGAAATGAGCCAAGTGACCACTGTCAGAGCAAGGCCCAGACTTGCATGAATCCTGGTTGATAAACTGCCCAGGGGTAAGTAAATTTACTCTCTGAGATCCCAACATAGTATATAGTAGGTCCTCAGTCAATGGTGACTACCAACCCACTCTCCAACACAGCCTGTGAGCCAGACATTCCAGGTTCAAATCTGGACTCCACCACTAAATCCTTCAGCATTTAACCCTCTATTTTTTCATCCACAATATGGAAATTATGATGTTTCCATCTCATAGAATTGTTGAAAGGATTAAATGAGAAAATACATGCAGGACTGCTCAGCACAGTTCCTGATACTTACAATTATTAATTGTTTGGCTACAGGAGTCCATAGGCCAATGGCTAAGAATGGAGAACCTTGGATATGAGCCCCACCTGTGCCCTTGATGCCCAGGGAACCCTGAGTAGGTGAGCCCTCCTCCTTGGGGCTCAGTCTAGTCAGCACCATAGTTCTGATTTGGGTTCTGGGCAGGGGACTCACGCAGGGTACTCTGGCACTCGGTCCTTAAAAGCAGGAAGCTCTGTCACATACTCATTGTAGAGCCACTTGACCTTGAAGTGGAGGTTCATGTAGTCGGCGCTCTTGCACAAGCGATGCTTGTCATGCTCTGGAGCAGGGAATAAGGGGGTGGCTCAGCCAGGGGGATCTGCCACCCTCTGTCTTGGCAGTGCCCACTCTGGCCATCATTGGTATTCGAGCTCAGGCATGAAGGTACGGGGCACTCACAGTCTTGGAGAAGACACAGCTGTCTGCTCAAGCCAGGTTGGGAGACATGGCGTGGGGGACTCACCCTCCATGGCATACTTCATGTCCTGGGCAAACAGGTTCCACATCACTTCAGCACTGATTTTACCCACATTCAGCTCCTGGGGAAACCTGGTGAAAGTCATGGAAGTATGAAAACTTGACAGCTAGGAGCCTGATGGCATAGGTTACTTAGGCCTTCCTAGTCAAAGAGTTGTGCAGTACAGGCAGAGGGAACTGTATTCAAGTTCCCTCATAGTCACCAACTTGCTGAGTGACTCTGCATTGAGGCCCTTCTTCTCCTGAGCCTCTACCCACATATCCCACATGGATGGGTAATTTACCCCTTTATCCATCCATATACCCATCCATTTACCCACTCATCTCTCTATTCATCCATCCATCCATCCCTCCATCCCTCCATCCAATCATCCATCTATCCATCCATCTACACATACATCAATTCCTTTATCCACTCACCCATCCTTCCACCAATTTATTCACCTATCCATCCATCCATTTCTCTATCCATTCATCTATCCACCCATACACACATGCATCCCTTTATCCACCCATCCATTATTCCACCAATGTATCCATCCATCTCTATCCACCTACTCATCCATCCATCCATCCAATGCCCCTGATCTTAACTCCATATCTAAGTAACCAAGAGATCATGGCACCTCGGAGTTAGGGGCTTCTCTAGCATTCACCTCAGGGAGAAATAAAACACAATAGCTCTTTAAACTATAAGAGATGAAAAGTCTACAGACGAATAAATCCACAAACCAAACCTGCACACAGTCTCACACAATACACAATATTGTATATTAAAGTCAATTCACACTTGCACCCACAGACCACAACTACAAACAAAATGTCATCCACACATGTAAGAGATAATGCAATTTAAACGTAAAAAATTCAGAAGAGTATTTTGCACACAGTAAATACTAGAACATTATCTATTGTTGCTTATGAATCTACACACACATACAAATTTATATACATATGTACAGTTATTCACACAAATCAATACATATAAAATACATGTCTGATTACACCAGTAATTGTGTATAGACACACAATTTTGTTTATGTTTGCAAATTATGCCATTTTTCATCCAGACATAGGCCCACCCACAATTTTCCCCACATACACAACACTTTATGTATAATTAGACACAAAGTTGTGCACACACATACACGATAACCTCCAGATAGGTGACTACAGACACACAACTCACTGGTTGAGGCAGGGAGTGTAGGAATTCTTGTCTTCCTCGATGATGGACACTATGAGAGTGATCAGCTTGGACCAGAAGTCGAGGTTCTTGATGCTGGGGCCCTGTTCCTCTGGGGGAACTTCCCCCTTCTTGGCCTGGATGGGGCAGTGGAGATGTTGGCTACAAGGGGTCCAGGGATGGGGCTTCAGTCAGTTCATTATTGAGGTGCAGAAGGTTGCTGATGAATGGGCCCCATTAACATGTGTGCGGTTCAGGTGGGAGGTCGGCACGGAAAGGGACTGAACTCGTAAACTGGCTCAAGCAGAGCTTACATCTATTCAGCTTAATGAGGCTTAATTAGACTCAGCTCATAAAACAGAATGGACCGGCATTTAGTTGAACAAACTCAAGCCCACTAAACCAAATGGAACTGAAGTGAACATAAATCATACCCACTTAGCTTAACAGATGGCAGTTCTCAGAGTTAATTCAGTGGAACTGAACTTGGGCCAATTACACTTTATAGAGCAGCATTAAACTTAACTGGATGGAATTTAACTCAAATAAAGTGAACTGAATTTAGCCTAATCAATTTCTCCAAGATCAACATCAGCCTACCTAAAAAGAATGGGCATAAATTGATCTGAACTCAACCCAACCCAACCCAACCCAATCCAAGTCAACCTAACATGCTCTGGCTAACTCAATCTAACTTTAGTCAGTCAATGGAAATGAAGGTAACTCAACTCAACTGAAATGAGTCCAACTGAACCCAACTCAATTGAACTCACTGTACCTAATCCAACAACCCAGCTCATTCGGACTCTAACTCAACCCAGTCAAGAGCAACTTCAACTCAATTCAACTGAGTGGAAATGAATAAACTTTTCTTCAATTAAATTAAACTCAATCCAATTCAGTGCTGCTCACTAATTAGCCAAGAGCAATTTTAACTTAAGTCAACCAAATAGAAATAAATGGGACTAAACTGATTATAGTTGAACTAAACTCAATTTAATCCACTTTACTTCAACTCAATTCAATTGAGAGCAATTTGATTTCAACTCAAGTAAAATGAATGTAAATGAACAGATGGAAATAAAATTGAACTGAATTCGGCTTATGTGGTTACTTCCTGTCAGAAACACAAGCTGAGGTAGGAGACACCTGAGGCTAATCCCCCTGGGTTTTAAATTTATAATTTATACATCTTTTCCTTCTGACAGCCTGGGACATTATATGTGTAGATAAACACATGTTGAAAGATCTCAAATAAATTAAGTTGAAATGACCAAAACTGAACTCTACTAAAAAAATCAATTCTACTTGCCCTGGGTGTCATCTTGTGCACTGAAAGGTTGCTGGTTCAATTCCTGGGTAGGACACATACCCGGTTGTAGGCTCAATCCCCAGTAGGGGTCATGCAGGAGGCAACCAATCGATGTTTCGCTCTCACATTGATATTTCTCTCTTTCTCTCCCTCTCCCTTCCTCTCTCTCTCTCTCAAAAAAAAAAAATCAATAAAAATCATTAAAAAAATTTAACTGAACATTTATTGAGCAGTAATTCAATTCCAGGCATCCTATATTACATCAAATTCAAGTAAGTTTAACTAAAACCAAATTGACTGAACACCTACCTATTGTGTATCAAGTACTAAGCATGTAACTAAATTTTATCTAAAGCTTGTATCTCGTTCTCAATCCTGAGATGCTGGTTAATGACCTAATTTTACAGAGGGAAATATTGAGGCTCAGAACAGTTAAATCGCTTGGGAAGGAGCAGGTCTGGGACTTAGGCCAGGGCCTGGTGGGTGTCTACTATTCCTTCCTGCCTCATCTGAAGTCCTTACAGGGTCTGTCTGGTACTCCCGACTGTAGAGTTCATGACAGTTATTGAAGATGTACTCATAAGTAGAGTTGAGGCAGGCTTTCACACAATCCTTCACAACCTGGCTGGCTCGGGGCGGGCTCTGGAGTTCTTGCACCTAGAGGGATGGAGAGGGCATGGATGGGTAAAACTGGGACAAGAGTTGCCCAGGAAGTGGCTACAAGTGATTCTGGGTTTAAGGAAACACTGCAGCAATGGGAAAAAAGAGCGTCACTGAGAAAGGGCGCTGCTCTCCAGGAGAAATGCTACTTGTTTAAGACCTAAGAGTCCTAGAGACTCCTTCTTGGAGAGCTGATGGGGCTGGGTTCCCTTTCTTACCTTCATCCGAAAGAAAGTGATGCTGGTGAGAAGGTCCACAGTGGATTTGAGGTCCTGGAGTCTCTCTGGGCTACTGGCTGGGAAGTTATTCTGTTGGGAGGGAGAAGAGAGAAGAGGTTATGGAAGGAAGTTAGCAGAGGATAGGAGACAGCGTTCTAGGGGAGATACAAGGGCCCCAAAGTTTCAGGAAGTGAGCTGGGGGTCAATGAGAACACCTTGACGTAACTGGGAGGTCTTGTTGGATGCACCAAGAAGGTGGGGAAGGTGCTGCTCACATATGTGTACACTTGTTAGAGGAGTACATTCTGCATGTTGAGATGGGCCCTCCCATGTGCACGCCTGCTAGAAGCTGTCCCTTCTGGGCACACATGTGTATGGGGGTAAGCAAGTCATCACGCATGCACTTCTCACCCGGTACATAGAGAGGTCAATTCGCAGGGAATTATGCAGTTGGTCCAGGAGCTTCACAAAGCGCTCTTTCTGGGGAAGCAGAAGAGGAGGAGGATAGATGGAAGCAGGGACTTGGGCATCAAGTGTACAGTGAGAGGTGGCTGCCATGTTGGCTGAGGGCTTACAGTAAGGGCATCCCATCCACCACTGAACTGAACCCTTAGAACATCTGTTTCCATTCTACAGAAGGGTAAACGGAGGCTCAGAGAGACGTGACTGGTACAAAGTCACACAGCAAATCGAGTCCACATTGGAAATCTGGGAGTTGAATGGGGTTTCACCAGCACGGGTGTGGGTTCTCCCTCATCCCCCAGCCCCTGGGACTGACCCCGAAGTTGGAGGCTGCGAAGCGGTCAGAGGCAGACACGTTGGTGGAGGCGGTGGTATGCGCATAATAGGCATTGATGTTGGCAAGCAGGGTGCTCATGACAGCAGGCACCCCAGGACACATGTACTTGGAGGAGAGGCAGGCAAAGTGGCTGGTGGAAGGGAATGGGAAGCACTGGGCCTGGTGTCCAGCCAGGACACGCTGTGCCCCACCTGGAATGCCTCCAAGACAGCATCGTGAGTGACTCCTCCCAGCCCCCCAACCATTCCCTTTCCCTCTGCCTGATTCTGTCCTTTGAGTTTCGCTGTCTCCTCTCTGAGTTGCCCTATGTCTGCCTCTAACTCCAGCTCTCATCCCTGTCACTGCCGTCCCCAGCACTGGCACTTCCCTAACCTCCAGGGGAATTATGTAACACCTACCACACCCACTTCCTCTCTGACTCCTTTTCCTAGGAACCCCTTCCATCCCAGATCCGCCAGTATTCGCTTGGTGAGCCCCCTGCCCCAGTTTTCTGCACCTCACCCTGATGTCCACCCCAGCCTACAGCCTCACGTCATGGCTTGGTAGATGGACTCGACGCCATAGCGCATGGCAAATTCATCCACAATCTCCTGAGCCGTCTCATCATAGTAGACCTTCCAGGCGTCGTCACCCTTGGCATCCGGGATCTTCACGACCCCATTGTTCTGCATGTCAGTTACGAAGTGGAACAGGTTCTGCCAACACAAGGGAGAAGGAGTCAGAGAGCGCAAGGGGGCACAAGGGGTCAGGTGTAGGGCATCTTACATTATCTATCCATTTGTTTATTCATTAACTCATTCATCTACTCCTTCACCCATCCAGCTACCAAAAATTTCACCTATCCCTCATCCATTCTTCCAATAATCTATCTATCCACCTATATATTCACTCACCCATCTGTCTACCCAGTCACCCACCCACCTATCGACTTAACTATCCCCAAATTCACCCACCCACTAATTCACTCTTCTAATAATTTAACCACACGTCCATCCATCCCACCTATATTTACTCACAACTTAATCAGTCCATCCAACAATTCATCCTTCTACTCAATCAACCATCAATCTACCCATTCATCTCTCATCCATCTGTTGATGCATCTATTCGCCCATCCATTGTCTAACTACTCCAAAATTCACTCATTATACCTCTATACTTTCAATAGTTAAAACATCCATCCATCCACCCACCCATCTATTTGTCTACCCATTCACCCTTCCTTCCATTCATTCACCCATCTATTTACCCGTCCATCTACCCACCTCTCCAACTACCTCCAAATTCATCTATTCTTCCCCAAATTCAACCACACACCCATCTATCCCATCTGCTACATACAACTTAATCTGTCCATCCAATAATTCATCCATCTACCCATTCAATCATCTATCCCCCATCAATTTATACAAGCATTCATCATCTATCTGTCCATCCATCTAGTCACCCATTCATCTATCCAACTACCCCCAAATTCACCCATCCATTAATCTATACTTCCAATAGTTCAATCACACACACATGCACTCATCCCTCCATTTTTTATCCATTCATCACTCATTCATCTCTTTAATCACTTATTCATACAAAAAATTAAATTATACCCAGGCAGCTGGAAGAGATAGATGCAGACCCAAACAGCCCAACTTTGAGGTTCAGGGATGGGACAGATGGAAAACCTGGAGCTGGGTAGTGAGAGTCTGCTGGGAGGTCAGAAAGGGCTTCCTAGAAAAGGGGACCCTGAAGTGGACCTTGATGGGCGGGAAAGAGTTTTCCAGGCAGAGAGAACGGCCTGGGGGACGGCCTCAGAAGCCCAGAGGAGTGTGGAAGGAGGAAGGAGGAGCTGGGCCGGCAGAAATGGCGAGCGGAGGTATGTGGAAGATCACCGTGATCTCTGAAGGCAGGGTGGAGCAGTGGCCTCACCTCATGCAGACAAGTATACTGAACATGGTAGGGGGCCACCTTCTCCTCCCCTTTGATCTCCACACTGATGTGTAGCCGGATGGCACCCGACACAGCAGATTTGTCGGTCCGCTTGTCTGCAGGGCAGAAAGGGGTGGTAGTGTCAGAACCTCCCAGGCTAGCCCTGGGCTATTTTAGAGAAAGCATTTATTTAGTTAGTTAGTTAGTTAGTCAATCCTCACCCGAAGATATTTTTCCATTGATTTTCTGAGAGAGTGGAAGAGAGAAAGAGAAACATCGATGTGAGAGAGACACATCGATTGGTTGATTCCTGAATGAGCCCTGGGCTGGGGATTAAGCCTGCCACTGAGGTACATGCCCTTGACCAGAACTGAACCCATGACCCTTCAGTCCGCAGGCCAACACTCTGTCCACTGAGCCAAGCCTGGCCAGGGCTATCCCTGGGCTATTTTAATGTATGCATGACTATTGTGCTCCTAGACACCCTGAAATTAAGGCCTGGGCGTCCCTCCTCAGATTGACTCTCTAGAGCAGGGGTGGGCAAACTTTTTGACTAGACGGCCACAATGGGTTCTTAAACTGGACCGCAGGGCCGGAACAAAAGCATGGATGGAGTGTTTGCGTGAACTAATATAAATTCAAAGTAAACATCATTACATAAAAGGGTACGGTCTTTTTTTTTTTTTTTTTTTAGTTTTATTCATTTCAAACGGGCCGGATCCGGCCCGCGGGCCGTAGTTTGCCCACGGCTGCTCTAGAGTCTACCGTGTCTCTCCCATTAGACTAGAATTCCTTAGGCCCTGTCTCTCTCTTCAAACTAGGATCCCAGACATTGCTCCTTCACTCCGATTAAATTCCTGGTCTGCATCTCCCTCTCTAAACTAGGAGCCGACGCACTGCTTCTCCCCCAGATGGAGCTCCCAGGGCCTGCACTCCCAATCAGATCAAGCTTCCCCAAGTCTAGTCATCTTGTTATACAGGGTTCCTGGGTCTGTGCCTCTCTCCTCAGACGAGGATCCCCAAGTCAAGCTTCCTGACTCTCCATCAGACTAAGTATCTAGATTTCTTCCAACTAAACTGTGTTCCTAGACTCTGCTCACTCCTCTCAGAGTGGGTTCTTCCTGCACCTCTAGACTGAGCGACAGAGCCTGCGTCCCCCACCAGATGGGGCTCAGAGATTCTACTCATCTTCTCAGACGGGGTTCTTGGGTCTGTAGCTCACTTCTCGGATTCGGATGCCCAAACGATACCTCCTCTCTTACACTGGATTCTTACAGTTCAATCTTCCTTCTCAGGTTGGATTCCTGAGTCTGTGCCTCTCTCCTCAGACTAGGATCCCCAGGCCTTTTTCCCTGTGCCCACCATGAGACTGGAATACAGAGATTCTGTCCCTCCCACACCCTCTCAAACCAAACTAAGAACTTCCTAGGTCCTTCTGTTCGCCCTCTCACCTGGGGTGCTTCCTGTCGCCATCAGATTGGGGCCCACAGACCCTGCCTCCTTCACCAGATTGGGGCCCACAGACCCTGCCTCCTCCATCAGATTGGGCTCCTGGACTGACTCCTTCTGACACGGTGTCTCCCCCTCCAGTTGGGTTCCCCACTTTGGTTGGCTCCCGGGAGCCCCCTCCCTGCCTCCTGCAGGCCCCTCCCCTTGCTCACCCAGGTTGTACCACACGTCCATCTCGCCACTGAGCGTCCGCACCTCGATGATTGTCTGCCCCAGGAAGTCGTCAGACTCTCTCTTGAACCGTTGTTTCACGCGGGATTTGATATCATCGTCTTCGTCCCAGACTCGTACCTTGATTCGATCTGAGGAGTTGTGACATTCACTGCGGGGGGAGGCGGGAACAAGGGTCAAGCAGCTGGCTCGGCTGGTATTGGAGTCCCCTTTGGCTGCCCCAGCAGGGAGCTCTGCATGGGATCCAGGGGCCCCGGCAGGCACTTACAAATGGAAGTTCTCCTCCCACACAGGGTTCAGGTTCCCGTAGATGGTCTTCGTCCGCTTCTTGGTCTTCCCGACCTGGACGGTGACATAGGGGTCACTAGATCCCGTCTTGTCCTTTGCCTGCAAGCCCTGGGCACAGACCACTGGAAGACACATAGGACATATAACGGTGGGCTCAAGGAAGAAGGTATGTTGAAAACAGGCATTTTGCCCTGGCCGGCTTGGCTCAGTGGATAGAGCGTCAGCCTGCAGACTGAAGGGTCCCAGGTTCGATTCCGGCCAAGGACACATGCCTGGGTTTTGGGCTTAATCCCCAGTGGGGGGGGCGTGCAGGAGGCAGCCCATCAATGATTCTCTCTCATCATGGATGTTTCTATCTCTCTCTCCTTCTCCCTTCCTCTCTGAAATCAATAAATACATTTTTTAAAAACCAAAACAGCCATTTCCAGGGACTCCGGGCTGCTTGCTGGGGACACCTGTGATGTGGCCCAAGGGCTGGGACTGGTTACTGGAGCCAGAGGGCACACTGACCTTGCGGAAGAATTAATATCCAGAGAACCCTCAGTCAATGAAGGACGGGGAAGGAGCCCCAGGGCCACCCCGAGAGTGGGACATTCTCAGGCGTGTGCGCCACACTGTGCCCCGGGAGTTCCCCTGTAGGACTGAACCCCCATTGACCACAGAATCACCTACTCATTGGTGCCCCCTGCAGGGCAACACCCCTCCCTGCTCCCAGACTTCTGTCTCCACCCACCACCAGGGCTTCCCGGGACCACCTCCTGGACACCCATCTGCCCTGAAATCATCTTGGGGTCTGTCTCCTGGGAAATCCCAGTGAGGTTGGGCCTGGATAAACACCCTAGGGCAGTGGTCGGCAAACCACGGCTCGCGAGCCACATGCGGCTCTTTGGCCCCTTGACTGTGGCTCTTCCACAAAATACCACGTGCGGGCACACACGTACAGTGCGAAGTTGACTTAAAACTTTAAGTAAAGTTTATTAAGTTAATTTTAGGGAACGTTGTGGAGTGAAAGAAGGTGTAGTGTTGAGGACTGAGAAAGGAATGTTGAGATGGTTTGGACATATAGAGAGGATGAACGAAAGGAGACAGACGAAACAACTATACAAGACGAGTGTGGATGGGAGAGTTGGAAGGGGTCGACCTCAGCGAACGTACCTCAATCAGACTGAGGACGTTTTCAGCAAAGGCCAGCTTAGGAGTACCCTAATTAAGTTAATAACAATGTACCTACCTATATAGTTTAAGTTGAAAAAATTTGGCTCTCAAAAGAAATTTCAATCGTTGTACTGTTGATATTTGGCTCTGTTGACTAATGAGTTTGCCGACCACTGCCCTAGGGGAGGACCACACTAGTGGGAGCGCAATCCTGCCTCCTAGGGGTCCCAGGTGGGAGGGAGCCAGGTGTCCACAGCATTGCCGCTGTTGGACCCGGTGTAGAGCTTATTCTGGTCCAGCTTCACCTGCAAACGCCCACAGGGCTTCCTGGGATCGCCCCCAGACAAACCATGTGCCCTGGACTCCTCTTCCTGGGATCTGATTCTGGGGGCGCTAATCCAGAGGCACCCAGCTAGAGTGCCATGCACATACGTTTGGAGACATACATGTCCACCTGTGGGCACAAACGCACACGCACGTGGACCTGGGAACGCCACGGACACGCTCCAGCATGCGCAGCCAAGGGAAGGAGGGGGCCTGGGAGGGAGCCCGAGGGCTGGGAAGAAGGGGCCGGTGGCCACCCTGCTGGCCTCACCAGTGATGCTGATCTTGGCCGACCACTTGGACGTGCCGTCCAGCACGCTCTGCTTGACCGCCTTCATCTGCTGCGTGTGCGCGGCCTTGGTCACAGCGAAGATCTCCTGGATGAGCTCGAAGATCTCGGGCTTGTTGCGCTCCCGGATCTTCATGCGGTCCTTGAGCACCATGATGATGTTCTGCGTCCGGTCCTCGGCCCCGTGCTTGGAGCTCTTCTCCGCCGCCCCTGCGGAAGCGACGGCGGCGCGGTCGGGGAGCACTCGCGGAGCCAGCACCCCAACTCCAGGGCTCCCTCCGCGGCTGCCGCGGGCACTTCAAACCGTGGGGGCTTCATGTGAATAACCCCCAAAGCTGGAGCTTCCTACTGTTCTCTCAATACCTCCTCCCGCCGGGCTTTATACCCTCAGAACCGGCCCCTCTGAGTCCCCGGCCCCCTCCAAGACCCCCTCTTCCCTGTGTCTCTCCGCTGACGCTGAGCACCCTTCCCGCTGAGCTAACCCTGACCCGTTTTCTCCAGGGGAATGGGTGTCTCATGAACCCCGCCCCAGCCCTGAAGCCAGTGCCTGAGCCCCGCCCCAGCCTTCTCCGACTCTCTCACCCCCCTTTCCCTCCTCTCCTCCCCATCCTTCCCCCCAAAGGAGTCCCGCCCTAACCCTCGCCCCCAGTCCCTGCCGCGGCCCCCACCGCTCACGGCTCCGCCCCTCTTCAAGCCCGTCTCGCAGTCCAGCCGGTCCCGCCTCCGCGGAGCCCCACCCACCACTCAGTCCCGCCCCGTGCCTGCGCCCCCCACTCAGTCTCGCCCCCGCCGGCGCCCCGCGCCCCCGCGCCCCGCCTCAGTCCCGCCCCCGCGCCCCCACTCAGTCCCGCCCCCGCGCCCCCACTCAGTCCCGCCCCCGCGCCCCATGGCCCCCCCGCGCCCCCACTCAGTCCCGCCCGCGCCCGCGCTCACGCTGCAGGCAGTCGGCGTTGAGCAGGTCCTGGCACTTCTCGTGGCACTTGACGCCGCACTCGGTGCAGCGCATGCCCTGCCGCGCGATGCCCCACAGCAGCCCTTCGCACTCGTAGCAGTAGGTGGGTGTGGTGGCCGTCCACACCTCGAAGTTGTGCGGCGTAGTGCACGAAATGGGGTAGATTAAGGCTTGCAGGGTCTTCTTGTAAACGTGGTTTTTCTGCGGGGAGGGAAGGGTGCGGCGTGGGGCGCAGAGTCCTCGCCGGGGCCCTGTCTGCCATACCCTCACCGGGTGCAGACTCTGGTCTAGTCCCAGTCCCTCCGTCGCCCAGGGGGTCGGAATCCACCAGTTCCCGGGTACAGAGGGTGCTAACCGGGTGCTGAGCGACCTAACCCTGGAGAGGGAGGGCCTGTCCCTGCCACACCCTCTTCCTCTTCCTCCAGGAGCCCCCAGCTCAGCCCCCCCACAACCCCACGCACCAGCTCCTCGTTGTTCAAAGTGCTGGAGGCCAAGGCGGATGTGATGCCGGCTTTTCTGGACTGGACCAGGGACTGGGGTGGGAAAACACCAGGGGAGCCAGGGGGTTGATCGACACCATGGATTGTGGCGGAGAGCAGGATCCACAGTCACGGGGAACAAGACACAGGTCACAGCAGCAGGAGCAGAACCAGCCAAGGATCGGAAAATGACAGGAGCTCCAGTTTAGAAGGGGCCTGGAGGGGGAGCAGCCCCACACCCCTGACTCACCCACACCCTACCACCCTGGGCCGGACTTGGCCATGCTCACCAGCCACAGACAAAACCACCAGCCACCCCATGAACCACGGTGGCGAGTGGCCTGCTCCCCCCTCCCCCCCCTCCCATGAACTAGGACGTGGCAAGGTTCCCTCCTCAGAACCCACGGGTGGAGCCAGTGGGAAGATGGCAGTGGAGGGGTCTGGGAAGGGGACGTGGGGGCCCCGGTCACCATCACTCACTCACCATGGCCTGCAGTGTCCGCGCAGCACATGGGGCAGAAATCAGATTATGTTAGTCCCAGAGAAGGCCTGGCCGCCCCCAGGCCCGGGTCTGCCATGGGCAGCTGGCTGCACAGGTTGAGCACTAGGGCTGCGGGGGGGGGGGGGGGGGGGGGGGGGGGCGAAGGCACGTACCAGGTCACTCACGAGTGGGATGGGCTTCCTCTTGCGGATGTCAGGCATGCTGTCGATGATGATGAGACCCCCTCCAGGGCTGTAAGACACACACAGGACGTCAAGGGCCCCGAAAGTTTCCCTTCCTCCAACAGACGTCACCTGAGGCTGGGGCAGGACGTGCGATTTCACAAGTATCAAGAACTTAATTGTGTGTCCCCCCAATAGATACATTCAAATCCTAATGCTGAGGACTTCACAATATGACCGGTTTGGAAAGAGGGTTATTGCAGAGGTAACTAGTTAAGATGAGGTTATACCAGAGTAGCATGGGCCCCAAACCAATATGACTGGTGTCTTTTTTTTTTTTTTAATATATTTTATTGATTTTTTTCAGAGAGGAAGGGAGAGGGAAAGAGAGTTAGAAACATCGATGAGAGAGAAACATCGACCAGCTGCCTCCTGCACACCCCATCCTGGGGATGTGCCCGCAACCAAGGTACATGCCCTTGACCGGAATCAAACCTGAGACCTTTCAGTCCGCAGGCCAGTGCTCTATCCACTGAGCCAAACCGGTTAGGGCATGACTGGTGTCTTTATAAAGACAGACACACAAGCAGAAGGCAGAGGTGTGGCAATGGAGGCAGAAGTTGGAGCAACACGTTTACAAACCAAGGAATGCTAAGGCTTGCTGACAGCTACCAGAAGCTGGAAAGGCAAGGAAGAAATTCTCCTACAGCTGTCAAGGGAGTGAGTTCTGGCCTCCAGAACTGTGAGAAAATAAACTCCTGTTGTTTTAAACCCTCCGTTTGTGGTCGTTTGTCACAGCAGACCCAGGAAATGAAGACACTGGGCCTCAACTTCGTCTGGGAGGTGGGGAGATGATTCAGGCGCCCATATTTAGTGAAAATTTGAATTAAGGCAATCCTAAATAATATATAAAAATATCAAGGAAATCTTTCCTTTTTATAAAAATGTGTGGATTTTTTTTTTTTTTTTTTTTTTTTTTACTGATTTTTAGAGAGAGGAAGGGAGAGGGAGAAGGGAAAGAGAGAGAAACTTCGATGAGAGAGAAACATTGATCAGCTGCCTCCTGCACACCCCCTACTGGGGATGGAGCCCGCAACCTGGGCATGTGCCCTGACCGGGAATCGAACCAGACTTCTCGGTGCAGGGGTCGGTGCACCAGTGTGTGTGTCTTTATTGGAAATCTACCCTAGAAGAAGTGATTTCAACTCCCATGGGAATGAGGGAGCTGGAAACGTGTTTGTGTTCTTGTCTCTCACAGTTTTGCAGTAGCCGGAGGGTTGAGTGAGGCCTGTGGCAGACGCCATAGCGGCCTGTCTGAATCCTCTTTCCTGAGAGGGGTGCTCATCCCTGAGAAGGTTCGGCTGTGGCTCCTCTCCACAAGGTTCTCACTGGCCAATGACTGACCGATAAGAGAGATGCCTGGCAGCCAATGACTCTTGGACAAGCTCTGGGGTGCAATTCACGCTCCAGTGCCGCCTGCAAAATCAGGCAGCGTCCTGGCGACTCCTGAACGACATTTCTGCTGAAGCTGCTCCCAGGCCTGATCCTGCCTGTCACATAGGTGTCCCGAGAGAGCTTCCTCTGTCAGTCACACATCTCAGACCCCGAGTCCGGGGCTCCCCTGCTCATCTGGGAATCACAGCGCCTGTCTCTGTTTGCAAAAGACCTATGAGGGAAGCAGGTCACTCGCCTGCTGCTATTTTAAAAACATGAGTGTACTTTAAAAATACCTTTTGCATCCTCTAACCTCACCATCCAAAGGCTGAAAAAGACACCCCTAAAAAGTAGTAACTTAAGAAGTTAGATCTGACAAATTGCTCCGTTTAAGAACAAAGGATTAATTTTTTTCTCCCACTGATGTTTTTTTAGAGAGAGTGGAAGGGAAGGGGGGAGGGGGAGAGAGAGAAAGAGAAACATCAAAGTGAGAGAAACACATCGATTGGTTACCTCCCTCGTGCACGTGCCCGGATGGAATAAACCTGCAACCCAGGCATGTGCTCTCACCAGAACTGAACCCACAACCCTTCGGTCCACAGGCTGATAATCTAACCACTTAGACACATCACAGGGCCCAGATGACTATTGCCAATGGAAGTGCCAGCGGCCGTAGCAATAATCTGAGATTATTAAACACAGAACCAAAGCAAAAAGTTCGCTCCAGGGTGACAGATGGGCGGTGCGGGGAAAATGGGTTTCTCCTTTATCTCACATTGGGGGAAGCACTTTTGAATTATGAGTGGCTTGGGCAAGGCAAGGCAAGGCATGGTCCTCTCTGGACTCAGTTTCCCCACTGTAAAACAGAGTAGTGGCCCCCACCATGGGTTTGTTGTAAGGGTTCAACATATTACTATCTTTGGCTCCTGAGTGCCTTATGACAGTGGTTCCATTAGTTCACCCCTGCCCAATCTCTGCCCTGTCTATAAATGGAACCTCTCCCAGCCTTTGCTGGCCTCAGGCTATGATACAAACTGGCCTTAAGCTCTGGGTTCAAAACTTCCTCCCACCCCCCAAAGCTCCATTACTCACCCGCCTTTGAACCACAGGGATTTGGACATCTCTCCTTCTCCCCGGGCCTATGGGACCGACAGACAAATGTGGTCAGTGTGGCTGTCCCTCCCCAGGCAAGATAGGCCCCACACCCACTTCTGTCTCCCCTTTGGGCTGGGAGCCAGGAAACCTGGATCCCAGTTCTCACTGTGTGTCCTTAGGGACCTCACTGGGTTTCTCTAGGCCTCAGCTTTTCCATCTGTAAAATGGGGAGAGAGGAAGGAGCTCCTCTCTGCCACCAACCTTAGTGGATGTTAGTCTCCTTGTCTGTCAAACCTGGGGATGTGTTAGCATCATTCCAACAAGAGCTTATCCTATATGATAAAAGGCTAATATGCAAATCCACCAAAAGGCGGAACAACCAGTTGCTATGACGTGCAAACGCTCAATGCAGGAGCTGCCCCCTGGTGGTCACTGTGCTCCCACAGGGGGGCGCGCCACTCAGCCAAAAATGGGCTCACAGTTGGTGAGCGCAGCAGTGGTGGCAGTGGTGGGAGCCTTTCCCGCCTCTGCAGCAGTCGGACATCCCCTAAGGGCTCCCAGACTGCAAGCGGGCACAGGCCAGGCTGAGGGAACCACCCCCCAAGTGCACGAATATCATGCACCAGGCCTCTAGTACTTCTATAGTCTCCTGGGATTCTCAGGGGCTGGTTCAGACACACATAAGAATCTGTCATTCCTTAAGCTCCCTGCAGCCTCTACTTGTCTACTTTTGTGCCCCAGGGCCTTTGCCCAGGCTGTGTCATCTGTTTGTATGCGCTCCCACCTTCTGAACCGACCATTTATCGTACAGGTTTCAGTGTAGACCCAGGGTCCATACCCTCATTTCCCATGCAGCTAAAGGTGATGTGATTGGAGCAGGGCTGGGAAACACTCTCATCTGAAATATTATTAAAGCATTTTGAACACGTTAAGTGTCACCTCCTCCAGGGAAGTTTTCTGATGGCCTTGGGTTTGTTTTATGTCCCATCTGTAAAACCCAGAGAGCCTGCCCACATTTATTTTTCTTGTCATACCACTAGTTCCATTACAAAGGTAGTAACTGCTGTTTGTTTTTTTTTCAATCAGTTTGCTGATGTAGTGAAAGTTATTCAATAGACTTCACTGTATAGTCTTTTCCATCTTTTGAATTTGGAACCGTGTGAATATAGTATTTGGTCAAAAAAGAAAATTCTTTGTTTAAACGGATATGAAATTTGACTTGAAGTTTCTGTGGCTCTGATGTTGGATGGTTGTAGACTCTGGGGTGTGATTAAGATCTCCTCTTGCCAGTCTCACCCAAATTTCGAAGGCCCCCCTGGACAATAACACTGCTCTGTGTCCAGCCCAGAGCAGGTTGAATGACCAAAGGAATGAGTAATGGTCTCAGTCCTCCCCATCTGAACAGTCATCAAATCACCTGACCCCAGCGCCAACTGTATCTTTCACTGAATCCTTGTCCGATACTGACCCGACCTCAGACCTTTCCCCCACCCTGACCCTGACACCCAATCTGACCCGCGCTCTTGCCCTAATACCAATTCTAACCCTGATCTCCGACTGCTGCCTTAATTGTGATCTCTACCCCTAAGCTCTATCCCTGACCATGAACTTGACCCCTGACAGGGCTGTAGCCATTACCTCGCTCCAAGGCTACAGCTCACCACGCCCTCTTCCCTGCTTAGAAATACCAGGCAGGTGTGGGTGAGGCCAGGAATGGTGAGGCCAGGATTGGTGGCACCAGGGCGAGGGCAGAAGAGGGCAGGGCCAAGTTGGTGTGGGCAGAGCCACGGAAGGACCCGGATGTACAGAGGCAAAGGCATGGTGGATGGAGTAGGGAAGTGGGCATGGCCACGCTGCCCATTGGGCGTGGCATGGTCTGGTGTGGGTGGGGCCCAGAAAAGGACCAGGGTGGTGGGGCATGAGAGGAGTGGGGAAGGGAGCATGGCCAGTCTGGGTGTGGGCGTGGGTGGTCCCTGGGCTCGGGCGCGAGCTGGCCAGGGCTCTCACTCACCTCCTGCAGCTGCAGCCGCACTTTGTTGAAGGCTCGCAGCCAGTTGGCCTTGGCCCTGGACATGGAGTCCTGACCTTCCTGGGCTTCCTCATCTTCTTTTGGCCTGAAACTGAGGCAAGGGGCATCCTGAGGCACCAGGGCTGGCTCTCCCTCCATCCTCCACCCTCCACCCTCCACCCTCTGAGTGGGGCTTGGCCCTTCAGAGACACTATGGTGTCATGATGGAATGAACAGGAACCTGGGGAACATGGCGGGGGAGTTGTCACAGGGCTATGGGTTTATTGAAGAAATCGTGATGGGTCCAGGTGGCCAGAGGGGCTTCAGTGGGGTTGGGGAGGGGTCAAGCTGGGTCATGAAGTAGTCCTAGGGTCTAAGCCTCTGTACATCTGGTCCTTCCATGGCTCTGCCCACACCAACTTGGCCCTGTGCCCCCTCTGACCTGTCTCAGTGCCCCTGTCCCCTTCCTACATGCCCATCATCTCTTACACCTTTGGGTCCTCTGGCTCCCTTTCCCATACTCCTGGCCCTCTGACAGGGTCTTATTTGCCCACGGTCCTTCCAATGTGTTTGTGGCTTCTCCAACCCCAGCAAGCCATCTAGCCCCTCACAACCCCTAAGACTGCTTCATGACCCAGCTCGACCCCCTCCAACCCCACTGAACCCCCTTTGACCACCTGGACCCACCTTGATTTCTTCAATAAACCCATTCCCCAGGTTCATGTTCATTCCATCATGACACCAGACCCTTGACCATAGTGACCTTGTGACAGGCCTTAGGCCCCCTCCCATTACCTCTCCTCAGCTTTGGGGGGCTTGTCCTCGGGCACCCGCTCAGCTGCAGGCACTTCCTCAGGCATGGATGGCTCAGGAGCCACCTTGGCCGCAGCGGGGGCCTCGCCAGGCATGGCCTGGGCCTTGTCCTCCTTCTCGGGGGCAGCGGGCAGAACACTGACGCGCTTGAAGTCCTTGGGCTCGGCCACGGCTGCCTCCTGGCGCTCAGTATAACCACGGATGTCATCAGGCACTTCTTCTTCCTCTTCCAGTTCCTCCTCATCCTCAGGCAGTTCTTCCTCCTCCTCTTCCTCCTCCTCCTCCAAGAAGTCCTCCAGGTCTTCATCTAGCTCCTCATCCAGCTCCTCATCCAGCTCATCCTCGTCCTGGTCCCAGCGCGGCGAGTCCTTGTGGTAGCTGACTGAGCTGTGGCAGGAGTGGTAGGAGTCCCGGTCCCGCTCATCTTCGATCTCGGATCCCTGCAGGCTCTGCTCATCCGGGTCGAAGTCCTCACTCAGCTGTGAGCTGCCCTGGCTCAGCTCCCCTGAGGAGGCGTAGCGGCTGCTGCCTGTGGGGCTGAGGGGACAGGTGGGGCTCAGGGACCAGGCACAGAGCCGCTGCCCCACCAGCCCCCATCACACCGGTCCAACACCCAGTCATTCACTCAACATCGCTTGAACACCTACTGTGCACCGGGCTCTGCTGCAGGTGCCAGAGAAACACAGCCGTGAACAAAAGAGACAAAAATCCCACTGGACATTTTATGGTCGGGCTGGACAGGCAACAAGCCAGATGGATGACATGAGTGATCATCGATAACTGTCTGCACACCACTCCCGTCCCTGCCTGTGGAGGTGGCAAGTGCTCCAGCCACATGCTGGGGGCCCGAAATCAGTGTCCTCACCACAGCCCCCCTGGAGGCCTAGGGCTCCTGAATCTTGAACAGGGTCGTTCCTGGCTCTTAATGTCTCCCACCTCAACCTGGTCCTTCCACCGCTGAGCCCCTGCATTCACCAGGGCCGGGGCCTGTCCGTCTCCACTCCTTGCCTCAGCCCCCACTGGCCGCAGACCCTGCCACCGGCCCTGGGCTCCACCTCCCAAGCATCTGTAAAATGCATTCACTTCTCTGCACCCTGGGGCCCTCACCGGTTGGTCCAGGCTCTGCCATTTGCACGAGATGCGGCCCCAACACCCACTCTCATCCCCAGCAGCCCCTGCTTCCCATGGAAGCCACAGAGAGGCTCTTTGAATCATAAACCCAATCTCGTACCTCCCTGTTCCAAACCCTATCGGGCTCCTTAGTGCCCTTGGGATAAAGCCCACGCTATGCCCTGCACCCCCCAGGTGGCCCAAACCCTCCTGCCGGAAGCCAGTTCCAGCATGTCATCATTTCAAGTTTCATCAAAAGGTTGATGGAACTTGGGGGCTCAGCAGGGTTGAGTCACACATGTAGTCACCTGTTGGGAATGGCTGAGGGCATTTCCCCAAACCTGAAAAGGGATGATTGCTTGGCTGCCAGACAGCTAAAGGGCACCTTAATCTACATGTTATTGCCTCCTACTGGCCAAACACCGGAACAGCCTAGGCTAATTCCCCCCATTCTGACAATGCCTGTGTAAACACTTTGAAGTGTATATCTCTGCCTCGCCTCAGGACAAGTTGTGTGAATAAAAAGCATGGGGTCCTGAGACGAGAAAATCTTAGATCTTAGTTTCCTTTAAGCTAAGCTCCTCTGACCCCCAAAGCCTTTCAAAATTATATTTTGTCTCTGGACTCCTATTTAATCTACGTACAGCCTTCTCCAGATTCCTGAACCCTTCTTGATGCTGGAACAAGAACCCTAATACCCCCCCCACCTCCCCACCCTCGTCTCCCTCTCTGTCCCCATCTCGGCCCCCTGCTCTATCACAGTGGCCTTCTTGCGGTTCCTCCCACCCCCTCACCTTGTGGCCACTCCCAGGCCACTGCACTTGCTGTGCCCTCTGCCAGGAACACCCTTCCTCCCTTGATTCTCATCCCACCTGTGCGCTCAATGTTTTGCCTTGAATATGTTCTTTCATTGCCTCGGAGCTAAAAATAGAGGCTAGTGTAGATGTTCGGTGTTTTAAAAAGTTCCTTCCAAAATATTCCGTCTATAAACGATCCAAGCATTCTATGGTATATATAAAGTACAGAAAAATTTAAAGTAAAAGTTGTTCCAATACCTGCAAAAAAATTAGATCGGTCAATGCTAAAGTCTGAGTAGAAAGTTTATGAAGTTTTCCTTTCAATTATATTTTACCCCAAGTCTCTACAATTCACGTTGCCCGACAGAACTTCCGGCAAGGATGGAGGTGTCTTCTGTCGAAGTGCTTTACAAATATCCAGCCTGTGTAATATCATGCTTGGTGCTTGTTATTGCTCTGTTTGGAGGCCAGGACTGGGGCGACCAGGTCAGCGAGGAGGGGCAGCAGGCTCAGGTTTCAGCCTCTCAGGCTCAAGGGCCAGCACCTGCACCGGGCAGTGGCATGGCCCACCTGGGCCAGGGACCCGCCTCTTGGGCAGGTCTAGGGACAGTCTACTTTAAAGCAGGGGTGATGGTGGCTGGACAGAATAGGGGCAGCTCCCAAGTCACTGTGCCCATGCTTGCTGGCCAGGAACACAGGGTCAGGGGCACCAGGAAGGCTGGGACCACCGGCTAGCTGCTTGCTGGGATTTTTTTCATCATCACTACGCTTCACATCCCCCCACTGATACCATCTCTTCCTCCACCTGCCCCACCCCAATCCATTTAGAGAGGACATGGGGACCAGGGCCTTTTTAAAGGAGTGCAAGACGCCCTGGTGCCGGAATTGCACCCTGGCTGGTGTGGCTCAGTTGGTTAGCGCTGTCCCAAGCATCAAGAGGTCGCTGGTTCGATGCCCCGCAGGGCACATGCCCAGGTTGCTGGCTCAGTCCCCACCAGGGGGTGTGCAGGAGGCAGCCCATCAATGTTTCTCTCTCTCTCCCTTCCTCTCTCTCTCTCCTAAAATAAAAACAAACAAACATATCTTTAAATGCTTATTGTAAAAAATAAAGCTGTGCAAGGAGCCCCCATATTTCAGGGGGGACCTCTCAGGGGCCTCTGGACTTTCTTTCTTCAGCCAAAGCGACCCACTTTTCTCAATCTTGTGGAATTTTCAGGTCAAGTGAGGGCTCTACTGCCTACAAGAAAGCGAGAATGCTGCTTTCTAGACCCACTCACCTACACCCCAGCTCCTTCCAGCCCTCTACTCTTCCCTTCGCCCCAGGAGACAGGGCTGGACACACACACACACACACGCACACACACGCACACACACGCACACACACGCACACACACACACAGGACCTCAGTTCCATGGCAGCTACCCAGCTACCTGAGGGCCCGCGGCTCAGAGAGCTCCTCGTAGCTGTGCATGGAGTCGCTGTAGGATTCCCGGGAACCCAGGGGTGGCGGGCGAACAGAATACTGGTGGACTGAAGCATTGGGCTGGGATGTAGTGTAATAAGGTGGTGGGATGCTGTTGCTTGTCTCGCTGCGATAGTCACTGTCACGATCGTCCACCGCACTGTCAGGGTCATCATCTGGAACAGAGAGGAGGTAAGGGAAGAGAGTGAGGAAGGAAGGGAGGGGGAGAGAGAACGAGAGAGAATGAGAGAGAGAGAGAGAACACAATGGGGGCCAAAGCAGTATCTCAGACTCAGGGGATCTTCACTGGTTGCTAACCCAAGAAGAGTAATCGTTACCAGAATGAATGAAGGGTATTGGGTCATGTAAATAGAGGTACAAGCTTTAGAATAAGGGAGGTGAAAACCTTGTGTTGCCTTATATGGGTCAAACTGGACCTAGAGTCTGGGGTCCAGTTTACAATATGAGGATAATCACAAATTGGAGGATGTCCTTCAGCTCAAATGTAAGAATGGACTTTGCCGAAGTCCAGGCTCTCTGAAAACAAAACATTTTTCCCCATCAGCAGTGAGTTTCCCATAACAGGGGTCATTCAAACACTCAAAGAAGTTAGAGGAAGATCAGGACAAAGTGGAATACAACGGCCCTTTATCAAGAGATTTCTTGATATCTGAGAATGGAGACCCCAGGTCTGAACTCTCATGCACAGACAAGAGGGGGTCTGACAAGGCACCATCTACCTCAAAAAGCACTAGATCCGTAGGTTGGCAAGACCACCACATGCCCAGAATCCATCACTGAGATGGGGCAGGGGGGAGCGGCCACACTCCAAGTGTTACATAATAATCAAACAATGTTTTATTTGGTTTCCTTAGCAAAAAGAGCACGGGCCTTCTTTCTCAGTAAGAAGAAAGCGGTGTCAAGGGATGGTAGGTTGCTGTGCGACAGGACAGACTCTATTTACTTAGAAAGCAACACTTGGGTGGAAAACGGGTGCAAAAGAGTTGAAACCCTGACTGGACAAGCCCATGGCATCAATTCACTGCTGATTTTAAAACCAGGGGGTGGCTTGCCCCTTTCTATGCTTTTACATACTTTTGTTCATTTCCTAGATCTTTGTTTATTTTTCTCTCTTTGCTATTTTACCTTTTAATTCTTTTCCAGGGAATTGTGCCTGCTTCTATATATTCGACAAAGAGGTTCGATTTTTAAAATGTGGTCAATTTAAACAGTTAATTCATACTTCACGCAGGATGCTATTCACTCCCTAAGTTATGTTGCCTTCAGAAAAACCTTCATTCCTTTTCAGCTGGCAAAGCTTGCCCTACCAAGCCGGCAACTCTGGTTTCTGGTCTCTCGTGTGACTTGGGCCACTATGACCTACAGGCTTTTCATCCCGTCCCCGTCGGACAGGACGGCCCTCAGAGGCCCTGCGTGCTGTCAGCACTGATATCACAGGCAGAGCCAGGTGCAAATGTCCATGACTGAGCTGTTTGGATTTCAGAGTGAAACTGTGATGCTGTAAAAGCCTGAGGTGGGGGGTCTGGAACCTGGATGACCCCCCCACACACACACAACCTTAAAACTCTGGACAATTTGTCTATTCAATGATCTGGGTCTTTGGCCAAATTCGGTGTTCTTCTTACCAAACTGACATTGACAAAGCCAAGATGTTTTCAACCAAATCACATGAGGGAGGCTGTGTGTGTGTGTGTGTGTGTGTGTGTGTGTTCTGACGGACTGTCTGTTTCTGAGGGGCAAATTGCTTTTGATTGTATTCTTTTTGTTTTTACCCAGACTCTGCTTTTTACCAAATAGTTTTGTGTGCGCGTGTTGTGTTTTGTTTTTTTAGCAAAATTGCTGCTTCCAACTCTCAGACGCCTGTGTCTCAACAACAAGGTCTGCTTTTGGCCCCATGGTCTTTGCTCTTCACCCAGTTATCAGCTTTAGCCAAATTGGTTTTAGCTAAAAAATCTTTGTTTTTCTTCTTTTTAATTATTATCTTTATTTATTTATTTATTTTTAAGCCTCACTCCGAGGATATTTTCCCATTGACTTTTAGAACAGCAGGTGCGGGGCTGGGGGCAGAGAAACAGCGATGTGAAACACATCGCTTGGTTGCCTCCCGCCCACGCCCTTGCAGGGGGTAGGGGGTTAGGGTAGGGATGAACCTGCAACCTAGGCGCGTGCCCTTGACTGGGAATCGAAGCCGGGACCCTTCCATTCGCAGGCCGGCCCTCTAACCACTGAGCACACTGGCCAAGGCAAAAACATCTTTGTTTTTGATGATATTGTTTGTGCCAAACGGGTTGTTGCCAAATCTTGTCTGCCTAACGCCTATTCTGCCCAAATTAATTTCTGGCGGACTTGTTTTTGACAAAGTGTTTTGGTTCGAAGTAAGTGTAAACAGTTCCCCTGGTCCTGGAGGGAGAGGGGGTGGAGCTTGTCCGCCAGGGGACCCCTGGGGGAGGAGCCCCCAGCTGGTGGAGGAGAGATTCTTATTCAGACTAAGGAACTGGGCTTCTCTGGAAGAGGCAGGACGTGGCGATAAGGAAGCTCTTCCTCAGGGAGAAAACTGGGCAACCAAATGGGGGGGGGGGTTGTCTCCTTCCCCGGGGGGCAAGTTTGCAGCTGGGGTCTCTGGAATGATATCTGCCTGGGGACCCTGCGCTGCTGCTCTGTCTGAGACCCTCTCTCTTTCCCACCCACACCCCGAGTGACCTTTCCAGGCGGAGAAGGAAGATGGG
Organism: Myotis myotis; assembly: GCF_014108235.1. Classification (NCBI taxonomy): domain Eukaryota; kingdom Metazoa; phylum Chordata; class Mammalia; order Chiroptera; family Vespertilionidae; genus Myotis; species Myotis myotis. The sequence goes on from NW_023416368.1 coordinate 86,234,554, forward strand.
GAGACAAAAAGAGGAAGGCGTCACAGGAGAGGAGAGGAGAGGTTCCACATGGGGAGGGGGGATGGAGGTCACAGTGCCCAGCTGGAGACAGGCCGGTCTCCTGCCCAATGCCCATCCCTCCCAGCTGAACCCTCCCACCCCCTGACAGTGCCCACTTCCCACCAGACAGAGCAGGACCCCAAGACAGAGGTTAGCGGTCAGGGGGCAGGAGGGCACAGAAGGGGTCTTGCCAGTACTCTGGCCCCAGCGTGCCAGCCACAGGCTCCTCGCTTCCCTGCGTGGTGGGGTGGGGGCCTCAGAGCTGCCAAGGCGCCCACCTCCCTGAGGCCTCCCAGAACGCCAAGCTGAGTACTTACTCTGCTGCTCACCCCAGCCAAAATAATTCCAGTTGCCTACAAAGAGAAGGGGCAGAGATAATAAAAGGGAGCAGGTAGGGGGACACAAGGAGGAGGCTCCCCCATCCTCCTCATTCTCCCCATCGCCTTCTCCCACCCAGGACCCAGATCACCTCTCAAACTGAGGATCGTCCCCCAGTAGTGCTTCAGCCCCTGACATGCGTCCCGCCTTCACCCACTGCCCTGGGAGGGAGGCTGGATAGCTCCATCTTTTGAGGAGGCTCAGCCAGGAGGTAACAAGGGGCATTGAGGATAAGGGCTTTCCAACTCTGAAGTCTGAGGGCAGCACCCCTCCTCCTTCCCTCTCCTATCTCGTGTGTAAGGAAAGCACTATTGAACTGGAAATCCTAAATTTGGAAACACGCCTGTTGGGTGATTCTCACGCGCCCCCCCCCCCCCCCCCGTTCCATCATTCTGCTCATTGTACAGGGGAAGAAACAGGGCTCAGAGAGGTGGGATGAGCAGCCTGAAGTCGCACAGCCTCTGAGCTTCGGGGCTAGGAAGAGAACCACAACTCTCTCCATCACTCCCTGTTGTTGTGGGGAAATGTTTTGCACCGGAATCCTGACTCCTTTGAAACATTCCCAGAAGGCCTGGAGGTAAGTGCTGGGAGGGGGTCTCTATTCCCGACTGAACCCACCATTCACGTTAGCCCATCTGCCCAGGGATTCTTTGTCATGGGCTCCTGCCTCCTCCTGGACTGGCCTTCCCCCTCCACAATCTTCAATGATCCCATTCATGGGGAGGGTGCTTATAATTCCTTCTGGGAAGTGATGACTCCCCCCAGGCAGGGAAGTCAAGCGACCTTCTTGGTAAACTTCCTTCTTGGTAACATACCCAAATCAGGGCAGAACAGGGTTCCCCAAAGGCAGTCCCTGAGCACCTCCCCCCTCGAGGCTCCCTCCTGGGCATATGGGGTGGGGGAGTGGGAAATGGGTGTAGGGGAGACTGTGAGAGAGGAGGGAAGGGGGATAAGGAAGCAGATGGAACAGGAGGAAGAGGTTGAGGTGTGGGGTGGGGACAACGTGTTATGGGTTCGGGTTCTGCCCTGAGGCTCTGATTTGTCACTTCCTCTCCACTCTAGAGGACTGGGAGGAACTTTCAGGAGAGAGGCATCTCCTTGGCCCGTGGACACCTGGTCTGGGTACATCTGAGCATCCACAGGGCCAAGGAACATGAACAATCTTGAAAACTCCAGCCTCGACAAGGGGCAGCAGGCAGAGGAACGTGAGCGTTATCAGCACTAATAGGTGCGGTGCAGTGGGAAGAGTCCCTCAGACCCAGGTTCAAGTCCTAGCTTTGCCTCCTGCCAGGTGCGTGACCTTGGGCAAGTTGCTTCTTCTCATGGCCTCAGTTTCTCCATCTAAGAAAATGGGCGAATGAAACAGCTTTGTCCATTGTACGTGCACCTATTGTACATGTGTTGGCAGGACTGGCAGTGACTGTCTGTGCCCTCTGACTGTGGGCTGCTTCGGGGCCTGTGTTGGCTCCATGAAAGAGGTCCTCATCTAGGATTTGAGTAATGGGATTAAAGAGTCTGCAAAATGTTTTTTAAGCCTCTAGATGTCCTGGGACCCCTCAAAGTGAAGGGCTGTCAGGTGCCCCATTTCAAAGTGAGTGACTCCAATGATCAGAGAGGGCCACTGGCCTGCCTGTGCAGTGTCAAGGCAGAACGCAAACCCAAGTCCCAGATCTCTTCTTCTTTCCACCACACTGTGAACAGGTACCATCCACTCTTAGGACCCACATCTGGAAGGGAAGGGAGTTGACCTGCTACACACAACAGTCATGTGGTGGGGAAGGGATGCCAAGAAAGGAATTGACAGGTACTTACAACACTGGTTGCTGGGGACAGGGAGAGGCTTGTCTGGTTCATCTTGGAATGAGTACTGAGGGGAGGGAAGGAAAGATGGCTCATCTCAGAGGGGGCCAGAGCCAGGGGACCAGGATGGCCATCCTGACTCCCCGTGTCTCCCAAACCCTCTCCCTCTAGAGAAGAAGGATACAAATGTTCCCAGAGGGAGACAGGTACGCACAGAGACAGTGAGACGCAGATATAGAAAAAAGAAAAAGAGATTAGGACAAGACGAGAGAGAGAGAGAGAGAGAGAGAGAGAGAGAGAGAGAGAGAGAGGGAGAGAAATGAGGTTGGACAAAAATTACTCCCATGTAAGCATTGCCCCCTTGCTCTCCACCTCTCACTAAAGAGGGTTGTATCTTGCCTGCTGTTTCTTCCTTGCCCTCACCTTCTAAAGACTGTCTCCTGGGCCATATTGGGCCTTTGCACTGTGGGGATACAGAGCCAAGAAGAAGAAGTGCATGGAAGGTCAGAGGTACAGGGGCTGAGGCTGGTAGGAGAGAAGAATGTTTAGGAAAGTCTGACTTGAGGAACTGAGAGGTGTGGGGCAGAGAGGGGGTGTGAGAGCTGCTCCGGAGCCCCTGTATGCCCTTGAGGGTGTTTGAAAAATGAAGAACTTGAGTCCATTGGCATCATCCTTATGTTGTTAGACTGTGTGTTCCTGGCTGACATCCTCCTTGGAGATTGGACCACATGAGTCACTGATCTATTCGGGTTATGAGGAGTTAGAGTCACAGATACAGGGGAAGACCAGCAGAGAGAGAAACAGAGACAGACAGTGGAGGACGTGAGGAGACAAAAGAGACGGACGCAGGAAGAAGAGAGCCCCCCCCCCCCCCCCCCATGTCAATGCCCACCTCGTCCTGGTCCCGCATGGCATTCAGCTGCTCCAGCTTCTTGGCCCAGTAGCGAGCTTCCTCCTCGGGAATATCTGCAAGGGGAGCCCTGGCTGTGAGCCTGGAAGCCCCTGCCTGCCCCTCAGCACCCACCCGATGCCGCCTGCAGGCCTACGGGGCTGGTCTCCGGTGGGTGGAGGCACAGGGTGGGGCCCCTGCCCAGCACGGCCCCAGCTGCCTTGGAGATGGATGGGGATGGGAGAGAAGGTGCACCCTAGCATTACAACAGGGGGAGCCATGAGTTCTCGGAAGGATGATGTGGGAGAACCAAGCTGCTGCCAGGAAAGGTGGGTGTGCCTCTCTGCCTCTGTTTTCCTGCCTCTCAGCCTCTGCCTGTCTTCTAAGCCCAGCTCACCCCCACGGAAGACTGTCTCCTCAAGGACCAGCCAGGACGGCTCAGACCTGAGTCCCGTGGGTCAGAGCACTGACTGCCCGTTGGTGACCTGAAGGAGCTGGAACATGCTCTGTGCGCAGCTGGTGCCCATCTCAGCTGACTGGCTGAAACCCAGAAAACTCTCTCCCCTGGGGAGAGGAAGCCTTGTCCTCAGATGAGGGTTGTGTGGGCTTAGCCGGGCCTGGCCATTCTCCTGGGACTGGGCCAGGGTCCTGTGCTCTCAGACTCACCTAAGGGCAGCTCGAAGCGTGTGTCGAGGAGGATGCGGTGGAAGGTGGGGTCCTTGGTGCCACAGATCTCACTGTCTGCCATGATGACCTGGGAGTCCAGGGTCAGCCACTCTCCAGGGCCGTCCTGGATATGGGGGGGCGGGGGGGCGGGGACAGGGGTAAGGATCCTGGGTGAGGTGAAGTGGATGAGGTATCTGCTCACATGAGATGTCTCCCTCACTCCATCCCACTCCTGCCCCCAGAGCAAGGGCCACCCCCACCCCCCACTTTACAGATGAGGAAACAGACTCAGTACAAGGCAACATTGTGGAGTCAAGGACCCAGAGAGAGGGCCCTTCGGGGTCAGCAGGAGCAGTCCTGGAGTTACACAACCACGCCTCATCCCTCACGGGAGTTATGCAGCCCTGGCTTCATCTAAAAGCCCCGCTGCTCCCACAATCCAGCAAGGAAACCCCTCCCCAAGTGAATGAACCAGTCCCCCTGGGCTCAGGGAGCATAAATCCTTCAGCAGGTGGGGTCTACTCTGAGCCTCAGTTTCTTCACCTCAAATGAGCCTGATGTTGTGTGGCATTTGCTTTCTGCAGCCCTAGGGAGAGGCTGGTAGGGGTGGAAGTAGTAGTCCAGGATCCTCTGCATCGGCCATTGCTGCCACAGGTGACCAGGCCTTCCTCACACTCGGGGGGTGGGGGGGGGGGCGGTCACTAAGGAAATTTTGGGTCATCCTCAGGCTTCCTTTTGGACTCACTTGCCTGGACTATTGTACCCATTTCCTCCCTCTCCATTCATTCATTAAAAATAAACCCTTACTGGTGCCTCCTCTATGCCTACCCCACGCTGGGCAATTTCAGGATCCCCAAGAAGTCCACAGTCACAGGAGACAGGATTTGATATAGACACCTCCTGCCCTGTGAGGCCAGGATAAGATCAGAGGGAGGGAGGGGGGCTGAGGGGTGGGGGTGGGTAGGAAGGGATTGCTGGAGGACAGGGCATGGGAGCTAAGCTTAGGGCAGTGGTTCTCAACCTTCCTAATGCTGCGACCCTTTAATACAGATCCTCATGTTGTGGTGACCCCCAACCATAACATTATTTTCGCTGCTACTTCATAACTGTAATGTTGCTACTGTTATGAATCGTCATGTAAATATCTGATATGCAGGATGTGTTTAGGTGACCCCTGTGAAAGGGTCGTTCGACCCCCAAAGGGGTCGCGACCCACAGGTTGAGAACCGCTGGCTTAGGGGGTAATGGAAGAGACGTTGGCATCCCGGTAACAGCATATGGGAAGGTGCAGAGGCCTTCTTTGGGACTCTGTAAGGGGTGGAAGTTGGGGTGTGGAGGGAGGTGAAGCTGGTAATGTGTGCCGGTGCCATCAAGAAGGCTTCCAGCCGAAACCGGTTTGCCTCAGTGGATAGAGCGTCGGTCTGTGGACTGAAAGGTCCCAGGTTCGATTCCGGTCAAGGGCATATACCTGGGTTGCGGGCACATCCCCAGTAGGAGATGTGCAGGAGGCAGCTGATCGATGTTTCTTTTTCATCAATGTTTCTAACTCCCTATCTCTCTCCCTTCCTCTCTGTAAAAATCAATAAAATACATTAAAAAAAAAAAAAAAAAAAAAAAGAAGGCTTCCAAGGGAGATGGGGAGGGAGGGCAGGAAAGAGTCCTAGGGTGTGAGGTGCTGCTGGGCTCAGCATGGGGGGGAGGGGGGTGGAAGGGGAAAAACTTAAGGCCAGGAGACCAAGTTACTGTCTAGCACCGTCAGGAGTATCCTTCCTCCTGCACAAAGTGCTAATGACCCACAATATCCTTTCCCCGCTCCTCCATAAGAACACACTTTTAGGTGGGCCCAGGGCTATGCAGCTTAAGACTACATTTCCCAGACTTCCCTTGCAGCTAGGTGGGGCCACATGACTAATTCCTGGCCAATGGGAAGTGAGTGAAATGCCACCAGCAACCTCCAGGTTTGGCCCTTAATTTGGAGGGCCAACTCCCTCTGGCCCCCTTTCCTTCCCCTGATGGTAATGCAAACGCATTGGTGGTTCTCAGCTGCTGTCCTGGGCCCGGGGGTGAAAGCGCATGGAAGGAAAGAGCAAATGAGACGGAAAGAGTTTAGACCCTTTGGAGCTGCCACTGCAGCCCCCGTGTCTACATGGACATTATCAGGGGCAGGAGGTAAAGGTCCATCGAGGTTAGGCCACTGGCCTCTGGCTCCTCCCAGGCACTCCTCCCCAACCCCCAGCCCCGAACTCACCTCATTGGACTGGCGGATGGTCTGCAGGGGGATCCACACCGTGCCCACCATCGTGTCCCAGATGAGGCCCTTGTTCCACACCTCCACCGTTAGCCCCAAATCCAGGCGGTTAATCTCACTGCAGAGAGAGAGGAGGGGGCAGGAAGGGTCAGGAGGGAGGGCAGGGAGACGCGGAAAAGTCAGCTCACTCGACCCAGGCCTGGGTGAGTCTTCGCCAGGAAGGTAACACAGTGATTCTAGTTTCACAGATGGGATCTGAGGTCAGGGGGCTAAGTTACATGCTCAGGGTCTCACAGCCGAACCAGGGTTCCAAGCGGGGATGGAAGGGTTGGGACAGATATCACATACCTTCTGCACCGCAACTTGCCTGGTCTTAGCTCAAGCCCTCAGACCCTAAGAATGCGAGCTAAGCGAGGAAGATGCCCAAGTACCCTTTGTATCCCAGGATAAGGGCATTTGGGAAGACTCCATCCCTCCCAGTGTCACCCCTTTCCAATGGCACGGGGGCATCCCTGAGCGTATCAATGACCCTATCCGTGAGCACTTTCCCTGCAGGCCCCACTCTAGACATAGGCAGATTTGGGGGGAAACCTTGGTGAATGTCCAATTCACTGAATTTACCAACTTGCCAAAGATTTATCTTAAGGAATGTTCTCCCTCAATATATCTGTTGACTGTGACCTGGTCATTCAGCAATTGGCTTTCCGAGAGTTGAGGGTCACCCTGTCCCACCCCATTTACTGGCCCAAGAATCGTAGGGCCAGTTCCTCCCTCCCTTCCCCAGATGCTCCTCTGCTCCAGGATCCTAACTGGGTTCTCTCGTGGCCTCCACCGCTGACAGGCCCCAGCTGGGGGTTGAGGGCTGCCTGGGTCCAAACCCCAGCTCTGTCACCTACAGGCTGTGTGACCCTGAGCAAGTGGCTTAGCCTCTCTGGTCCTCTGTTTCATCAGCTCCAAAATGAGGATTACAGTGGCATCCTCTCTCCCAGTGTTGTGGGCAAATTTATTTTATCAAAGCCTTAGCAGAGAGCATGGCACATGTTCCCATCATCAGAGCAGTCAGGCCCTGGATGGCTCTAGGTCAAGAGGAGGGTCCAGGTCATGAATTCATGCAGTGATTAGGCAAATATTTATTGAGTGCCAGGCCCCATGCTTGGCATGGGAGTCAAAGCAGCGACAGAGACAGACTAGGCCCCACCCTCCTGGAGCTCACAGTTTAGGGTCAGGGGCCATAAATATGTCCAAAATTCACACAAATGACTAAAATAACAATTAATAGCAGGCTTGAAATTACTCTTCAATTGCAGCTGGGGGTAATGGTCGGGGAGGGCTTCCCTAAGGAGTTAACACAGTTGAGACAGGAAGTATAAGAAGGAGCCAGCTGGGAGGGGCAGGGAGGAGGAGAGAAGAGCAAGTGCAAAGATCCTGGGGCAGGAACAAGCTGCCATGTGGGAGGAACCTCGCAGAGGTGGCTGTGGCTGGGACAGGTGAGCCAGGAAAGATGGAGAGAGATACGGGTGGGAGGTCACAGGGCCCGGGCCTCCTTGGGGGCTGAGGGGAGGAGCGTGGGTTTTGTTCTGAGGTTGATGAGCCACAGGCAAGTTGGAGAGTGACAGGATGTGACTTGCAGTTTTAAAAATATCCTTGTGGCTGCCTGGAGAACAGATTGCAGGAGGCAGGCTGCAGCAGGAGGCCAGAGCGGAGGCTGGCGGCACCGGAGATAAAGGGAAGTAGCTGGATTTGGGAAGTGCTTTGGAGACAAAGCTGATGGGCGGACATGGGGCAGAGGGAGGAGGAAGGGGAGTCCCAGATGACACCAAGGGACGGATCAGTGGGACCAGCAAGCTGCCAGGGGCTGAGGCTGTGCAGGACCAACCACTCACAACATGAAATCCTGTTCCCAGCTGGGCTGGCTCCCCCGCACCGCGATGGTCGTGCTCTTGACATTCTGCACCTTCAGGGTCACATATGTGTTGAATTTCTCTGTGGCGGTGAGAGCAGGAGTTAGTGTAGGGGCTCAGACACTCCTGGTGCCCCTTCCTAAGCTCTAGACAACCTGTGTGATCCCCCAGGGGCAGTGTGTGCTTGGGGCCACCCCAGGTTCCACATACCACTCTGCTTCTGTGTATTCCTCCCACCCACAGGCCAGTCCCCAGTGTCCCCCCTAGGCCCAGTCCCTCAGAGCACAAGGGAGGGACGTTGGTGCAGGGAGACGTGGAATTCGGGAATGCCTAGTCCTGCTGCTTACAAATAACTACGTCCACCAGCCTTGGTTTTTAGCTGGAAAGACCGAGGCCCCAGATGGGAACAAAGGTGACTATAAGAAACACCTTCATCTCTCTGAGCCTCACTTTCCCCACCTGGAGGCTGATCTAAGAGTCCCACATTATCCCTTGGGATCCTGGAAAGGGCCATTGGCTCAGGGTGAGCCCCACCCACCCTGGGGTTTTCAGGGGATGGCTGAGGAGATTGCTGGGACCACAGGCCATGTCTGACACTTTCCATGATGCTTAGCGGACACAGCTCAAGTCCCCACCAATGGCTCAGACCCCCTTCCCGTCTCTCCAAGAGATGGATAGACAAATAGACAGACAACACAGGACAGGACAGGTATAGAGGCCACTTACCTTGGGCACCATCAAACTTGGCTTTTTTGACTGTGGAGAGAGACAGATAGGGAAGGGAGATGGGGAGAGAGGCAGGGAGGAGAGAGACAGAGGCACAGAGAGAGACACCAAAACAGAGACATAATGAGAGAGACAGAGAGGAGAGAGACACAGAAAGAAACAGAGAGAAGACAGAGGCAAGGATAGAAAGCAAAAGAGACAGATGCAGAGACCAAACAGGAGAAAAAAAAACAACAACACCCAAAACAAGATAAAGACAAAGGTGAAATTAGAGACAGAGACAGGAGAGGAGGAAAAATAAGGAGAGGAGGGAGGCAGGGATGAGAGGGAGAGAGAGAAGCCATCAGATAGATGAGCAGATGCAGACCCTGGGGTGGAAGGAATCTAAACCCGGGGAGCAATCCCTGCCCCTCCTCCCTCACTATTAAACTCCCCTGAAGCTTCTCCCTTCCAGCTTTGGCTTTATCTTCCATTGAACAAGATTCTAAAGAAGGAGCTGGGCAGGTGGCAGGAAAGGCCTCCCACAGGAAGCTCTCCAGGATTGCCACAGAGGGAGAGACAATTTCCAATGACCCCATCCCCCGTCAAGCTAGCAAGCTTCTTCCCCAATTGTCTAGCCCAGTCTGCCCTACCAAACACTCCCAAGGTTTGGGGTTCAATATTCAAAGGAGACTGGAGGAGGTGGAACAGGACCTCCCAGTCCTGGGCGGGAGGTTGTTACAGCTTGTCCAGCCCCACTCGCCTGGAAAGGTGCAACCGAATACATGTCAGGGTCCCATGTTGTCCAGCCTCTTCAGATTCCACATAACCCACAGCCCTAAGGGATTCGAAGCAATTTCACTCTCCGCTGGCTTTTCACCCAGGATAGTAAACTTTCCATTGCCACATCTCTTGCACCCTGCAGCTGCCCCCAACATCTTTCTCCACCGTTCACGCTCCACCTCCACCTAAAACGTGTTACCAAACGGAGCTCTCCTCCTTTCCACATTTCTCCTCCCTTCTTTTCTTTTCGAGTGAATGTTTTTGTTTGAGCAGGCAATATACACACGTTACAAAATCAGACTCATCAAAAAATTACACCATAAGAAGAAGTTTCTATCTACCCCAGCCCCACTCTCCCTCCCAGGTGCAACCAACATCAGCGGCACCGGAGACAGTCTGGCCTCAGTAATCATGAGCATTACTTTATCTCCTACACAAAGCAGCATCGGCACCCTCCACAGAACCTTTGTGATTTCCAGTATGTTTTGAAGAGTTTGGGCAAGCAAGGTGGAGGCTAAATCTGTGGTTCTACTCTTTCTTCTTCTTCTTTTAAATATATTTTTATTGATTTCAGAGAGGAAGGGAGAGGGAGAGAGAGATAGAAACATCAATGATGAGAGAGAATCATAGATTGGCTGCCTCCTGCACACCCCCAACTGGGGATGGAGTCCGCAACCTGGGCATGTGCCCCTGACCGGAATCGAACCCGGGACACTTCAGTCCACAGGCCGACATTCTATCCACTGAGCCGAACCAGCTAGGGCTCTTTCTTCTTTTTTGAAAGTCAGGTTTGGCCTTTTCCTGGGCAAATGCCACAGCCTCCCATCTTGTCCATGTCTCTGTCCCGATCACTTGAATGTCTATCATGCAAAAGCAGCTGGACGGAGCCGGTGGGAAAAAATAAAGCAGAGTGGTTGCAAACACTTGTCAATAAACACAGTTTGTTCTGCCGCGGGGTGGGCGCGCGGAGGTGGATGGACTCACAAGCACCGAGTGAGCGCCTCAGAGCTGCAGAGCAAGAGAAGAAGCGAGTGCCTTCCTATGCCTCCAAAGGCCCGGACTTCACCTGTAAATGGTCGGGCATCATACCCCACCCCCACTTGGGTTTGGGTTTGAGGGGTAGAGTGACCCTGGAGCCCTTGGCTGGGCATTGGGAGAGGTGAGCACCGGTTCAATGTGGACTCAGGTGGAGTCAGGTTCAGTTTACCTGCTGTGTGACCCTAGGGAAGTGACCCCCCCTCTCTGGACTTCCATCTCCGTCTCACTTGGTTTTCTAGATCTGGCGTGTGTGTGTGTGTGTGTGTGTGTGTGTGTGTGTGTCCTTCTGTATCCCCCTGTATTTTCTTTTTTAAAAATATATATTTTATTGATTTTTTACTGAGAGGAAGGGAGAGGGATAGAGAGTTAGAAACATCGATGAGAGAGAAACATCAATCAGCTGCCTCCTGCACACTCCCTACTGGGGATGTGCCTGCAACCAAGGTACATGCCCTTGATCGGAATCAAACCCGGGACCCTTGCATCTGCAGGCCGACACTCTATCCACTGAGCCAAACCGGTTAGGGCATCCCCCTGCATTTTCTGTCTCTGTCTGTCTCTTTCCCCCACACCCCGAATCAGTCACCATTTCCTATCTTCCTCACTTTTCCACCCGTGGCTCGTGCAAAGGCCCCTCTCTTGGATGCATGCTCAACCCCCATCTCACTGGCCCCTTCTTATATCCAACTCACAGGGAGCTAACCCACCCAGCCCCTCAACCCTGGGGTCAAGAGAAGCTCAGGGGTGCTTAGGCCGGTGTGCACCAGGAGCTCCAGGCCTCCCTCCTTGGGGGAACTCCTGCTTGCAAACCCGATGACTCTGCGAAGGGAGGGGGTGCAGGGACGGAGCGGAGAGGGAGACGGGTGGAAGAGACACAGACAGGGCTGAGAAAAACGCACACACAGAGGGACCCACACCAGGAGAGAAAGGAAAAGGGGGAAGAAGGGAGTGGAGATAACAAGTCATGGACAGACACAGACACAAAGAGACACAAAGAGAGACGTGTAGATTTCCACAAGGAAGGGCCGGCAGGGGAGAGAACTGGCAAAGTTGGGAAAGAAGACTCTGACAGAGGAAGCTGGGGGGAGAGGGGGGTAGGTGCCAGGCCCTGGGAAGATCCTGGGGCTGACTGGGATCTAGCCTAACCTGGCCTGGGCTCCACCCCGCATCTCCCACTGTACCCCCTTTCACAGATCTGGGACTGGACTCAGAGGAGGCCCATGGCCCAAAGTCTGTCTCCCATCCTGTCCTCATGGGGAGCTGGGGGTGTGTGGTTTCTCTCCCTGCCTCCCCCCCCCCCATTCTGTTTCTCTCCATCCCTGTCATTGCCTTTCTGTCTCCTCCCCTTCTCCCTCTGTCTCTGTCTCTCTTGTCCCCCCTCCTTTCCTCTACCCACTTTCCTGCTGCCTGAGCCTCTGAGGGCAGAAGGCCATGGGTTCAGTTGGGGTCCACCAGCAGCGGGAGACTGCTGGGGGCGGGGGGGGGGGCGGGGGGACGGACGCGCTCCAGCTCTGAGGGCAGAGGCCAGGCTCAGGGCCCCAGGGAGTCTAGGATAACGGTATCTATATATGTTCCTCGTGGGGACTCGGAGGAAGGAGGGGAGCTCAGGGTGGAGGAGGGGGCTCAGAAAGGAATGGAGGGTCAGGAAAGAGGGCTCAGGGAGGGTCGGGAGAGGACTTACCGGGTTGGGAGCTCATAGCAAGGTGTGGGCTAGAGGGAGGGGGAGGAAGCTCTGTGGGGGAGGGGACTCCGGAGGTGGGAGGGGCACGGAGGAGTGGGGAGGGGCACGGAGGAGTGGGGAGTATCTGGAAGGCAGCCAAGGGAGGAGAGGGCTGGGAGGGAGGAGAAAGAACCAAGTCTCTTTCTACTCCTCCCTCCCCAACCCGCCGCCGCCGCCTTCTCATCAGTAAACGCTCCCAAGTCACCGTGGCTTTCACCGCCAGCGTTCACCACCGTCATCATCACATCTGTGCCCGCCCCTTCCCCGCCCTCGCGGGGCGCTGGAGTCACTGGGGCGGGAGCGCCCCCCTCCCCCGCAAGCTCCTGGTCACACGCACGCGGCTATTTATAACCTGGGCGCAGAGGGCGTGGGCGCCGCGGCCGCTGGGAATGGCGGGTGGGGGCGGTGCCCGCTGCTGGCCCCTCTGGCCCGCCAGCCAGAGACGCCGCCGGACACCTCATCAGGCCCGGCCACAGCCTGCCCCGCGGCCTCCGCGGCCCCTGCGGACCCCATCCATGCTGACCGATGAATGTGGGTGCACAGGCGGACACTGGCGAGGGCAGAGTCCGTGGGATCGGGAGCCGGGCTCGGGACTCCCATAGGCGCCGCCAGACGAGGTAGAGCTAGCTGGTCTCCCTTCCTCCTCCTCTCGTCTTCCCTTCTCTTCCTCCCTCTTCCCTTTCTTCTTCATCATTATTAGGATCAGCATTATTATACTATCATTACTACTATTATTTTTTAAAACTGATTTTTTAAAGAGAGAGGGGGCCCAGGACGCGTGACTCAGGGGTAGAGCATCGACCTATGAACCAGGAGGTCATGGTTCGATTCTCCGTCAGGGCAAATGCCCGGGTTGTGGGCTCCATCCCCAGGGTGGGGTGTGCAGGAGGCAGCCGATCAATGATTCTCTCTCATCATGGATGTTGTTATCTTCCTCTCCCTTCCTCTTTAAAATAAACAACAACAAAAAAATTGTTTATTTATTTGTTTATTTATTTATTTATTTATTTCCAAGAAAGAAAGCGGGAAACATCGATGTGAGAGGGAAACGTCACTTGTTTGCTTCCCGCACTGGGGATCTGGAATCGAACCTGCCACCTTTTGTGACGCTCCAACCAAGAGCTGCACAGGCCAGGGCTACTATTATTAGCAATAGTACCGGTACTATTGTTATTGGGCTGGGTTTTTTATGTGCCCCTGGCCTGGACAGTCCTGGATTCTAATTGAGGTGGACTCCGGTCTTGGGGCACCTGGTCTATGCCGGGCCTGGGGATGTGGGTGGGGAGTAGAGGATTCCAGCCCTCAAGAGAAATGTATGAATGCCCCCCGCCCGCCCCCCCCCCCCCAGGACATGCTTACCGGGTGTCAGAAGATACTACAAGGTGAGGGTGAAGCTTGGAGAATTCAGAAAGAAGTTTTTGGAACGTTTGGTGGTTTCATATGTGATATTGGTGGTGGGCATGCGCTTTGTGATAAAGATGCTGGCCCTGATGGCTTTGCATCTGGGAGAGAGGGCTCTTCACTTCCAAAGACAGAAATAAGCCAGAGCCTCCGGTATAGGAAACACACCAAGAACCTGACAGGGACTTCTTACTTTTTTGTTTACCAACTACCACTTAGAACGAGGCCCGGCATATAGCGGGTGATCATTAAATGAATAAATAACTCATTTCCTCTCCCCATAGCTCTGCTGCCAGATCTGGCCCAACTTAGCACAGGTGCTGTCCCTGGTTTGAAACTCCAAACTCCAAAGGCCCTGCTAAGAGCCCCTGTGCTGTCCAAGGTGCTGAACCCTCCGTCTCTCCACCGCCCCTCCAACCTCCGCGCCCGCCCCCGCCCCCAACCCCGCTGTTCACTGCGTTGAACTCGCCCTCCAGGCAACTGTCCATGGTGCTGAACTCACAGTCCCCGCCCGTCTACTTTCAAAGAACTCGGCACCTCTTTTGCTACCTGTGTACTCCTGAACCCTCTTCAGGCCTGAGAACGCAGTGAGCGCTCAGGAAATGTCCTACACCCATGGACCCCCTTCAAGAAAGATGTTAAGCCCCATTAATAAAAATACCATCATTGATTTTTTCCTGTCTTTGGCTCACACTTATTAAAACTTTCCACAGAATAAGTATTGTGTTAATGGCTCTGTGTGCCTCATCTCACTGGTCAGTTCTAGCAAACCTAGGCGGTGGGCACTATTAGTGTGCCCATTCTACAGATGGGCACACTGAGGAATGATGAGGGTATGGAACTTGCTAGGGATACAAACCCAGACCTGCTGGACTCAGGATGTCCTGGTTGGCACCTTACAGAGCAAGCCCATTCTGTGTGGGTGGAGCGTGAAGTCCAGGTATGAAAGCAGCTAAGATGGAAGCCCTGAAGATGAGTCAGAGCCAACCTTGAAGGGATCCTTTGAGGATGGTGACAGCAAAGACCCAGATGCACACACCTCCTGGGTGGGTAGAATCAGAAACAGGGCAGCCAGGAGCAGAGGGACTTGGGAATGCTTCTTTGGGGAGGGGCAGGAGAACAGCCAGGATGAATGAGGAGATAGATCATGACATGTCTGTTTACTGAGTGAATGAAGGAAGGCAATCCCAGCACAGATTCTCACCCCATGGAAGGGACTTGGGTGTCTCCCAGGTCCTGGAGGCTGACAGGAGGCTGATCTTTTAACCTCCTCCCAATTCCAGCTGTGGAGTCAGGCCACCTCTGACTAGGCAAGTTGTGGTCCGAGGCAAGTTGTACGAGCCCCAGTTTTCCTCATCTGTAAAATGACTTGCTATGAGGATTAAAGAGGCCAATGAGCACAAAAGTCCTCAACAATTGCTTGCAGAACGCTGGGTAAATGGTGCTTCTTGTTGATATTATTAGTTGTGAGGCCAACTCATCCTTATATGAGTTTGCTAATTTGTACACAAAATTCATTCATCAAATATTTATGGAGCCTTTAAAACACTGAGTGGCCTGGCCAAATGCCACGAGGCACAGCACACAGGAAAATCTAGAACTGAATCTACTCTACCATGATCTTGCATGTGTTGTTCCCTCCACCTAGAGCAACACCTTCCTTCTTCTTAGTGCTCCCTCATCTTCTGAGACCAAACAGTTGGTGGTGGGGATATCAGGGCAAGCTTCCCAGAGGAAAAGAACACTGGATGCCCCCTCCCAGACTCCCTCAGCCCTTCCCTTTCCTTCCCACTCTGACCCCACCAATATGAGGCCAGAAGTAGGGCCGGATTTTTAGAGCCAGGAACAGTGTCTAGCACATAGTAGGGGCTCAATTAATGCTTACTGAGTAAATATATGAATGACTGCATGAAGGAACCAGGTGGTCCTTGTTATTTGCGGCCTCAGGACTCTGCTAAGACCTAGCAAGCGAATTGGTGGTGGTGGGAACAATGGATTCCACATAAAGAAAGAAATGAGAGGAGGCAGAGGCAAGGCGGTCTCCCATGTGTTGGTGTGAGGTAAGTAAGCTTGCATTTATGTAAGCTTGCATGTATATTTGCTTGTGTTGCCAGGGCAGGCAGGTGTGTGTACGTGTGTGTGTGTGCATGCATGAAGGACATGTGCTCATGTGCAGTATCTGAATGCAGGTGAGGGTCTGCATGTATGTGCTGGGGAATAGGATGTGACTGTATGTGGAACATGCTAATATGTGTGAGCTTAGGTACGTGTGGGCTTGTAGGTGATGTGTCACGTTCAAACACACGTTGGTGTGTATGTGTGATGCGGTTTTTTTCAGTGTGCAGATGATGTTTTATTGAGTTGTATACTTGAAACCTGTATGTTTTTGTGAACCAATGTCACCCTAATAAGTTCAATAAAAATAAAAAGGGGAAAAATCTGTTTCAATTTCTGGGTTCAAATATTATCACAGAGAAGCATTTTAGTATGATGAGAAGTCTGGGTTTTTTCATCATTACTTTAAAATTTATTGTTGGCAGTATTACAGATTGTGTGATGCAGTTTTATGGCATGTGTATTTTTTTATTTGCATGCATGTACACACTCCTGTGAAGCTATATACATAAGCATGTTTCTGCATGCGTCATCATTCACCTGTGCAAAGGAGCTGCTTTGAGTGTCCAGGCAAGTGCTTTCATGTTTGTACACACATAGCTTGGCATGTGCTTATGTGTATACATATGTGTTTCTTAGAGATTTGGGATCCTAGCATGTATGTATGGGTACATACCTGTATTTTAGGGCATGAGCAGATTTTTATGAAACAGGGATATTGTGAACACACATCAAACACACGTGGATCCGTGTGTGTACATATACAGACACACACTCATATTGCAGGGACCATGTCTGTGGAGCCAGACTGTGTCCTGTATACAGGTACACTATGTGCATGTGTCAACATGGTCATGTGAATGTGCACATTTGTCCATGTGTGCAGGCACAGGCATGTGGTTTTCATGGAGCCTTGCTGGATCCTGAGCCTTTCTGTGCACACAGGGCAAGTCTGGGTATGAAGGTGCCAGCTCATGTGTGCACAGGTATGGGTGCATGTGGGTGTCCCCTGGGTGGGTGGTCAGGTATTTCCTCAACTCCAAGGCTGAGCTCAGACCCATGGAAAGCCCTCCCAGCCCAGCTCCCCTGCTGTACTCTGTCCTCTCTCCCCCCATTCTCCCCTTCCACTGTCGCCAGTTCACCCCCACTGCGCCCAGCATTTCCCTCACTTCCCACTTCTCCCGGTTTCTCCCTCAGCCTCTCCCAGCATCATACTGCTCCCCTTACACCTCAGGGTTGTCCCCAGCCTTGCCCCTCCCAGCGACCCCCACCCCCACTCTGCTAGTGACTCCCTCCCAGTAAGTTCCCCAGTGTCGTCCAACACAATTGTTCCCCCAGACACCCATTTCAGGAAGCCTCGCCCTTCTTCTGCTTACTGCCCCCCTTCACACCACCCCCGCAGCCCAGCCTCCTGTTTGCGTCAGAGTTAAGGATGAGACGCTCCCCTCCCTAACCAGGCAAACCTTCCAGAAGAACCCAGCTCGGAGGATGTGAGGCAGAGGTGGGAAGAGCAAAAAGTCAGCCAGGAACAACCACCGAGGCTCCCCGCGCCAGTGCCAGCCCACCCAACGCCTCACCCCACTCCACCTCCCCTACGTGCAAGGCAACTTAGAAAAGGGAGGGGCCGGGAGGGGCCTCTGAGGCCTCGTCTGTGGAAGTGGCATGGGGGGGGGGGGTCGCCTCCACCTCTCCACTCCCCCAACTCCATAGGCCAAGAGCGGATGAGTAGACTTTTGATCCTGTGGGCCCGTCTGCCACCCAGCCCCGCCTGCGGGAGCGAGCTCAGGGAAGGGAGGCCCGTGTCTCTTTAAGAACACCAGCGTCCCCGCCAGCCCAGCCCGGCGCGCTCTGCACACGGAAAGCACCGCGGCGGGGAGCAGGAGGGCGGGGCTGGGTTTGTGAATGGAAAGGCCGAGGGGGAGGTGTGGGAGGGGGAGGGGGAGGGGGAGGGGCGGCGGGGACCATTCCGGGCTCCCGGGCCTGCCCCCCCAGCCCCCGCCCGCCCGCCCGCCCCGCGTCTAGGCCGACACACTCACACACACACACACACACACACACACGCACACGCACACGCACACGCACACTCTCCCCGCTGCCTAAGGGCTCCCGAAGCCTGGCATCTCAGACTTGGCTGACACACCTCTTCCCCCACCCCAGCCTTCCTGAAGGGAGTAGGGGTTGGGGAGGCGGACCCCGTCCCAATACCCAAGGTCGAGACCTCCAGAAGCCTGGTGGTGCCCAAGGTCCCCCAAAGCCCGAGTTCTCAGCAGGGGTGCCCGGGACGCCTGGGTCCTGGAGGGCTGGCTTCCCGCCCCCCCCCCCCCAGCCCAACCCTTGAGGTGGGGACCGCCTGGCCCCTCCCGCGTCCTCCCTCCGCCAACCCGGTGCAGAGCATAGCCTGGGCGTGGGCCTCGGTATACAGATGGCGTTCCGGCCCCAAAATAGCTTCACCCACCTCTCTTTCCCTCCCTTATGCACAAAATGGATGAGGTGAGGACGGGCCGGGAGGGGTGCAGGGGGGCACCGTACCTCCCAGAGGTCGGCTCCCTGCAGAGAAGGCCCTCCACGCGTGTTGAAGCGCGAGAGGGTCGGGGAGCCGGGAGGCCCTCAGCCCCTTCCCCCAGCCCCCAGTTCGGGAAGCCAGAGTTAACTGAAAAAGCGCCCCAGGAGCCCAATCACGGACGGCTCAGGGCGTGGGAGGGGTCTCCCCAGCCCCTTCCCAGCCCTCTCCACCGCCAGGGCTGCGGGATTCCTCGAGCTCGCGCTTGTCCCAGGACTGAGCCTCTTACCCAAATCTCACGCGCCCGAGGGTGGAGACCCTCCTCTGCACTCCTCTTCCAGTTCCGCACTCAGCCCGCGTGGGTCTGGAACCGCCGCCGTGCCCACAGCACAGGACTCCTTCCTAGCGCCCCGTAGGGTCCATTCCAGCTCCCAGGTCAGCCCCTTCCTCGGGGCCCCCTCATAGCCTGTCCTGCACAGACGCCCGGTCTAGACCGTCCCAGATGGAGCCCTAGATCCCTGCTGGCGCGCACACCGGCCTCCGCGTGCAGCCGTGGCCACACGACCCCCAGCAGCGGCGTCTGCCCTGACCCGGCGCCCCGACGCGCCGACGGGGGCTACCTCTGCAGAAGCCCCGCCGCCTGCATCCCGTTCGGCGCCCCTCCCCGCCGGGGTCCAGCCGCATCCACACGGACCCCGAAGCCAATGGGGTCCCCACTGGCCACCGCCCCGCAGCCTGGCCTCCTACCTCCAACGCAAAGTAGCGACATGTCTGCGGGGTCGCCGGCGGGCCGGCTCCGTCAGGTCGGGCTCAGCGGCCGCTGGGCTGGTGCATGGCGGGGCTGCCGCCCGCGCTCGGCTCACGCCGGGGCCCGGCCTCCGCCGCCGGCCATCTTGCTTCAGCACCGGGGGCGCGGACAGCGCCTGACGTGCGGCTGACGCGAGGCGGCGGGCGGGGCCGGGGACGCCTGATCGCGGCGGCGGGGGTGGAGGGGTGGGGTGAGCGGGGGAGGGGGGCTTTAAAGGGCCTGAGCCGGGCTGGGGCTCCCCAAACAGAGTGATTGAGGGCGGCCGCCTCCACGCAGGTTCCCTCCTGGTTCTCGTGTCTCCCGGAATCGTTCTGTGGGTTTGCTGCCCCTATTCGCCCTGAGTATCTCTATTCCTCTGTCTACGTCGCTGTCTCTGCCTCTGTTTTTCTATTTCTTGGTCTCCCTGGGTCTCTCTGTTTCTCCGAATCGTTGTCTCCATGTCTTTCTCCATCATGGTCTCCCTCTGAGCTTCTTTCTGTCGAGTCTCTGTGTCTCTGCCGCGGCCTAAGTCTCCCTCTGTGTGTCTGTTTCACTCTCTTTAAGCCGCTCAGCCCGTGGATCTGTGCATACGCTCGGACTGGATCCCATCCTCACTCCCTTGTACAACTGGAAAACTCCTATTCATCCATCAGTGGTGAGTTCGAACATACCTCCACCAGGAAGCCTTCCCTGATTCGCCCAAACTGAGCCTTTACTTTCTGGATGACCCCAGACCCCAGCTTCTCCTGGTTGGGTCCTGTCCCTGGCACAGCTCTGATCACCACCCCTCCCTACACATCTCGCTGGGCAGTTCCATGTAGGTCAGTGCCACCCGAAAACCTGTTTACTGTGTATTTCCTGTGCCTAGAACAGTGCCAGAGGTCGTGGGTGCAACATGCATTTTTCACTGCCATATAGTACTCATTCGAATAAGCACACCATTGATTACTCACTATTCAGTTGGTGGACATTAAAATTTCACTTTGGGTTTATTACAACCAAAGAATTTAGGACCATTCTCAGAAATACAGGCTGGTGAACATGGGTAAAGGTGGCTGATCATAGGACACCCACATGCACAGCTTCACAAGATAACATCCAATTGCTTTTCCATGTTGCTCCAGCAGTTTACATCGAACCACCACCATGTAAGATTCGGTTGCTACACGTTCTTGTGAACACTTTGAATTGTCCAGGTTTTTTAATTGTGCCGAAGTGGGAGAGGTGAAGTGGTACTTCTTTTTGGTTTTGATTTGCTCTCTGATTGTTCATGAGGTGTAACTTTATATGTAATTATTGGTTTCTTCTTAGGGTGAAATAAATGCTTGTCCAAGTATTTCATCCATTTTTAAATTTTGACCCCTTTTCTATTTTTTTTTTGGGGGGGGGGTAATTCTTTATACATATTAGATACAAATCCTTGGTTGGTTTCATGTGTTGTAAAAATTCTTCAACTTTGGGGCTTTTTTTCATTCTATTAATGTGTCATTTTCTGAACAGCAGCTCTTAACTTTTTTAAATCCTCACCCAAGGATATGCTTTCTTTTTGTTTTTAGAGAGAGGGGGAGGGAGAGAGAAACATCTATGTGAAAGAGAAACATTGATTGATTGCCTCCCATTGGTGTTCCTACCAGGGATCGTACTTCCAACCTAGGTATGTGCCCTGACCAGGAGTCGAACCTGCAATTTTTTTTGGTGTATGGGACAATGCTCCAGCCAACTGAGCCACCTGGCCAGGGCAGAAGCTCTTCATTTTTCAAAAAGTGATTTTATTGCCCAGCTGGTGTTGCTCAATGGTTGAGGGTTGACCCATGAACTAGGTTCGATTCCTAGTCAGGGCACATGCCGGGTTGCAGACTCGATCCTCAGTGTGGGGCATGCAGGAGGCAGCTTATCAATGATACTCCCTCATCATTGATGCTTCTACCTCTCTCTATCTTCCCCCTCCCTTCTTCTCTGAAATCAATAAAGACATATTTTTAAATGTTTTTATTCATTTTTAGAGAGAGAGGAAGGGAGTGGGATAGAGAGACAGAAACATCAATGACAGAGAAACATCATTGATTGGCTACCTCCTGCACGCTCCCCAATAGGAATCGAGCCTGCAGTCCAGGTATGTGCCCTGACTGGAATCAAACCAGTGATCTCTTGCTTCCTGGGTCAAAGCTCAACCACTGTGCCACACCAGCTGGGCAGAAGCTATTAATTTTTAAAATAATTTTTTTATTGTGGGAAAATTTGAGATATACAGCAAAGTTACAGAGTTGCAGAACTGTAAAGGGATAGAACACGCCTATAAACCCCCTTACATGAGGGTTATATGTATCTATGTAAAGATGAAAACATTAGCATACGCACTTATTATTAACTAAATAGCAGATTTTACATTTCACCAGTGTTTCATCTCTCTAGTCCAGGATCCGGTCCAGATCCTACATTGCATTTAGTCATCTTATCTTCTTGTCCCCACCTTTTGTTTCCTTATTTTTCTGTGTTTCCTTCTTTTTCATCCCCTGAACACTTTGAAGATACTGGTCAGGTATTTGTGGGAAGTTCCTTAATTTGGGTTTATCTGTTATCTCGTTATTAGATTGAGGTTATAAAGTTTGAGGGGAAGATCACAGAGATGGGGTTCCCTCCTTGTCACATCAAACCAGAGGTCCCTGGTGCCCACAGGTGATGTTAACTTTGATCACCTGGGCAAAGTGCTGCCTCCCAGGTTCATCTAACGTAAGTTACTATTTTTTCCCTTGCCCTACCCTGTTCCTTGTTAGCAAATTGCTAAACTCAAGGAGAAGGAATTGTGCTCCACCTCCTAGAGTGGGAGTTTTTACAAAGCTCTTAATTTAATTTTTTTTAAGAATTTTTTTTTATTGATTTCAGAGAGGAAGGGAGAGGGAGAGAGAGACAGAAACATCAATGACAAGAGAGAATCATTGATTGGTTGCCTCCTGCATGCAACCCAGGCATGTACCCTTGACCGGAATCGAACCTGGGACCATTCAGTTCGCAGGCCAATGCTCTATCCACTGAGCCAAACCTGTTAGGGCTCTTAATTTAATTTTTTATTGCTGTAAAATGCACACAACAAAATTGACCATTTTAACGATTTTATTATTTTTTTTAATCTTTCCCTCTGAGGATATTTTTTCCATTCATTTTTAGAGAGAGTGGAAGGGAGAGAGGAGGTGAGAGAGAGAGAGAGAAACATCGTTGTATCTCACACTTGGCCCAGCTGGGCCTGGGAACGAACCTGCAACCCACGTACATGCCCAGGGATAGAACCTGCGACCTTTCGGTGCTCAGGCCGATGCTCTACCACTGAGCCACACTGACCAGGGCCATTGTAACCATTTTAAAGTATACAATTCAGTGGTATTTAGTACATTTACAATATCGTGTAACCACCACTTGTATGTAGTACTAAAACATTTCCATCACCCCAGAAGGAAGACCTGTCCCCATGAATAGCCACTCCCCATCCCTTCTCCCCCAGTCCCTGGGCACTGCTAATCTGCTTTCCGTCTCTGGATTTATGTTAAATCTTTTCCTTTGCTGTACTCACACGGTGTCTTGTTCAAGGAATTCTTTTTCTTTTTTTTTTAATATATTTTATTGATTTTTTTACAGAGAGAAAGGGAGAGAGATAGAGAGTTAGAAACATTGATGAGAGAGAAACATTGATCAGCTGCCTCCTGCACATCTCCCACTAGGGATGTGCCCGCAACCCAGGTACATGCCCTTGACCGGAATCGAACCCGGGACCCTTCAGTCCGCAGGCCGACGCTCTATCCACTGAGCCAAACCGGTTTTGGCTTGTTCAAGGAATTCTTGTTTGTCCCAACTTCATCAAGATATTCTCATAGCATGTTTAGAGTTTTGTTATTTACAGTCAAGTCTTGGCCTCTTTGGGGACTGACTGGGGAGTGTGGAGTGTGATAAAGTCAAATCGCATATTTTTTCCATGTGGACAACCCATCATCCCAATACCTTTAAAGGAAGTTGTCGCACATGCATACTTAATAGTGAACAGACCAGTTGTTAAGTCCACGGGCCAGTGCTGTACCCACTGAGCCAAGCCGCCTGGGGCACGATTACATTTTTTAATCGGTAAGTTGCAGGAGCATAGAATGCAGTTGGGTTCAGCATCTAAGAAGCTTTCTCAGTTTTTGTAAATCTGGTACATAATTATATTTGCAGATCCTTTGGGGTTTGCATTGTCTCCAGTGATATCATCTGTAAACAAAAACACTTTCTTTTTTTCTCTCTCTCCAGTCTTTGAACCACTCATTGTTTTTTTCCTGTCTTCTTGCACCAGCCAGGGCCATCAGTACGATCCCAGACACCATGACAACAGGCACCCTTGCTTTGTTCCCATCTTAAAAAGAGCATTTCAGTATTCACCGTTACATATGATAGCTGGTGTAGGTTTTATTAGAAAATCAAGTTAAGGAGGTCCACTTCTATTTCCAGTTTGCTAAGATTTTTTTTTCCTTTTATCAAGCATAAGTGGTGAATTTTAGCAAATGCATTTTCTGCATCGTTGGGACACCTAAATAACATTTCCTCTTTAATCTGTTAAGGTGAATTACATCTCTCACTATGCTTAACACACATTGGTCTCTGTTATTCTCTGTCTCTCTTATCCACACCTCAGCTCCCTCCTGCCAAAGCCCTTGATAAATTGATCACTCGGATCCAATTAATTTTAAAGTGCCAGTGCCCCATTTTACTCCTGTCAACAGCTCACCTTATTTCAAAACTATTTATTTGAGCTCTCTCGTCTCTCCGCACGATCATGCCATGCTGTCTCGATCTTTCCCTTGCATTCCCTTCTCGTGGGTCCCTCTTTCCCTTGCTCTCCACACTATGCATCTACATTCATATCTTTAGCAAACTCTCTCAGACTCTCTGACTTCCCATCTCTTTTCTCTCTTGGCTTCTGATGTCTTGCTCTCCCGCCACCATCTTATTAAATCCACAGAGAAAACATCATTGAAAGATAAGTGATGGGAAATGGTGCACAACGGACGAAAAGTACAACACACATGCAGAGAGAGAGAAATACCACCCCCCCCCACCCCCCGCACCCCCTACCCCTCCACACACCCCCCGCCATCACATGCACAAACTCTCCTCCCAGATGTCTGAGCTCCTGGTCATCCCCAGAGACCGCACTCTTATCCAAATTTGCCCATCCGCTGTACAAGAACAGCCATGGAGACATCTGGGCTTCAGACAAGAAGGTTTCTTTCCACAGCATCTGCCGAGCTCAGCTTTGTAATGGAGAATGAGCAGAGCTTCGAGAAGTCTCAACCCAGGGCCATCCTGCTTGGTCTTCAAGTAAGTTCCTAATCTTTCCTGGGTGTGTTTGCTGTTTCTGGCACCGTGCAAGGCTCCACAGAAGGGACAGACATGAATCAGATGTCCATCAATTTGTTCAGCAAACGTTTGTTGGGGTCAGAGTGTAGACAGAGGGTAAAGGGCCACCGGGCTTCCAGGGCCCAGACTAAGACATCAAACCCAGGGTCCGCCCTCCACGTGTTTGTTCACCCACCCCCGCCCCAACTCTAGTTGCTGTTACCCAGCAGCAAGTGATGGTGAGCACAGGGAACAGAATTCAGAGCCCTCGGGAGTGCCGTATGCTCTCCTCCTCTTCTGGCCTTCTCCTCCTTGTCAATGGCCTTGCCCTGGATGCTGGGTGGGGTGGGGGTGGGGGAGTACTGAGAGGAAGTAGGACTTGAAGATCTCTGGACTGGAGAGGGGAAGAGTGCGGGAAGCCAATTCCAGCATGACAGCCGGGCTGAATCTGGAGTGGCTGAAGGGCATTTCCCCAAACCTGAAAGGGATGCATGAATTGCTTGCTTGCTGCCAGACAGCTCAGGGCATCTTAATCTACGTGTTATTGCCTCCTACTGGCCAAACACCTGAACAGCCATAGGCTAATTCTTCCAATCTGACAATGGACTCTGTATATGAAACCTGACCCTTTGAAGTGTACATCTCCACCTCACCTCAGGACAATTTGTGTTAATGAAAAGCATGGGGTCCTGAGATGAGGAGATCTTCGTTTCTTTAGCTAGGCTCCTCTGACCCCCAAATGCCTTTCAAAATTATGCTTCGTCTCTGGACTCCTTATTAAGTTATGCACAGCCCCTCCTCCAGATTGCTGAACCCTTCTAGACACTGGAACAAGAACCCCAGCAGAAGAGTGCTCATGTGGTTCCTGAAGGCCTACTGTGTGCTTGGCAGTATGCGGAGTGACTGACATGTGCTATCTCCTTTAAACTCAACCTCTAAGGTCAGGGCTGGGGCAAAGAAAAGGAGAAGGACTGGGAGGTGGTGGAGGAGGCTCTGATTGGGATGTTGGGAAAGGATTCCAGGAAGAAAGAAGCTGGAGAGTGAGGAGGTTTGGTAAGCATGGTGGGCTTGGGGGAAGGGCATTCCTGGCAGAAGGCATGGCAAGGGCAAATGCCATGCTGGACGTCCTGATCAGCCTAGCTGTTGCCCTCAGGCCCACAGTGACAAAGAGAAATCAGTGAAGACAATCTTGGTTTATCGCCTATAAAGTGGGGAAAAAAAAAAATATTGTTTCCTGGAGAACTAATGGTCCGAGGGCAGTGCCGACCCCTTGCAAAGTTTGGGACCTGACCTGCAGGCCTGGAGAAAGTAAAGCAGTTGGGTTGGCCTGGGGAGGGCTGGTAATAAAAGAGAGCAATTGGATTGGCCAGGAGGATGAGATGGGGCGAGGTCTGTAAGGGGGCAGGGGGGTGGGGGGATAGGTCCAGAATGATTGGGATAGGAGCTCCAGGCTCAAAGGTGGGGTCTCAGCCCACAGTCCCCAGAGTGACTAGCAGGGACAGCACTGGGCCAGTGGGCGATCCTATGGCTGGGGATGGCCTGGAGGCAGGGATCCTCCGGAAGCAAATTAACTCATTTAAAAAATGCAGGTCCTGTGCCAGACCCTGGTCAGAACTCTACAAATATTCACTTGCTTAATCCCCATAATCAATTTTACCTAGGGTGGGATTATCCTGGTATTTTTATTTGTTAATTGTTGTATCCAGAAGTGGATACAACTATAACTCCACTTTTGCACCCACCCTGTAGATAGGGAGATTGAGAATAAAAACATTAAGTCAGGCACCCAGGTCACACGGGAGGCAAATGTCAGAGCTGAGATTCAAACCCAGGCAGCCCAGCTGGGCCCCTTAACCCCTACATTCTACTGGCTCTCATTCTCCCAAATCTCCTAAAATGATAGTTTTCAAAAACAAAAAAGCAAGGCCTCCCTCACAATTATTGAGATCTTGCTATGTACCTTTTATGCCATCTCTCCAAGCATGTACAGCACAATCATTTCCATTTTACAAATGAAATGGAACCAGTGCGTTTGCTGTTTCTGGCACCGTGCAAGGCTTACTAATTTCCATTTTACAAATGAAATTAGTAAGGCATAATTATGGGGACTAGCCATAATTATAAGAAACTAGAGGCCCGGCACAATAAATTACAAAGATGTGACACTGGGAGCCAAGGTGGTGCTATATCCAAGTGAGAATCCCAGGAACATGTGAGACTCATCTACCATTAAGCCTGAGTGACCTCATGAGGGTGGCCAGTGGGAGCCCCAAGCCTCTGCTCTCTCCGACCTCCAGACCCTTGGTGCCACCACTGCCCCTGGCCAAGCTCCTCAGTGTCCCCCAACTCAGGGCTGCGCCTTCATTCATGCCACCCCTCTGAGTCCTCCTTTATCACCCTAGACCAGTGGTCGGCAAACTGCGGCTCGTGAGCCACATGTGGCTCTTTGGCCCCTTGAGTGTGGCTCTTCCACAAAATACCACGTGTGGGCGCACACGTACAGTGCGATTGAAACTTCGTGGCCCATGCGCAGAAGTCGGTATTTTGTGGAAGAGCCACACTCAAGGGGCCAAAGAGCCGCATGTGGCTTGAGCCGCAGTTTGCCGACCACTGCCCTAGACTGACTGGAGATATCATGGACTCACACCCAGCCTGATGAGAGGGCTGAGAACCTTCACACAGGGCCTCCATGATGTTACCTTTGACAGGAGGGAAACCGACAGATCGGAGAAGCCAAGGCATTTGCCCAAACTGAGCAGGCAGTAAGAGGCACAGCTACACTTGAACCGCCTCTCATGCCTCCAGGAATACCATTAAGTCACTGACAAGCAAGGCGGCGTGAGCCCGTTGGTGTCTGGGGATCCCAAGCACCCCAGGGTCTTGTAAAAAATGTTTGAGTCCTGACCGGCGTGGTGCAGTTGGCTGGGCATCGTCCTGTGCACCGAAAGGTCACTGGTTCAATTCCTGGCCAGGGCACATACCCAGCTTTCCGGTTCAATCCCAGTTGTGTTTCTCTCTCAATCCCTACCCTTCCTCTCTTTCTAAAATCAATAAAAACATATTTTTAAAAAACACAGACATTTGAGAACCCAAGATACGTACACACTTTGGCTCCAGAATGCAAAAGGAGGACAATGTCCAGGTGAATCCATGTTTAATTACATTCAGGAGCAGGCTGTCAGCTTTGGCGGGATTAACACCATTGCATCTAGAAACAGGCCAGACATCTACTCAAGAGAGTTACCTGTGGCCAGTTGATTTCTAAAACAAAATTATAAATTACAAGAATACCTAACTGGTGAGCAGTTAGTGTTAGGGGCAGAAATAGAATTGTGGGGACTAGCCATAATTATAAGAAACTAGAGGCCCGGCACACGAATTTGTGCACGGGTGGGGTCAGGCAGGCCCGCCCTGATGAAGGCCTATCAGTGCCTGGCAGGGGCGGGGGGACAGGGGGGAATGGGGACGTAGGAGGTTGGCCAACCAGCCCTGCCCCCAATCATGGGGGGCAGGGGGAGGCGACCTGGGGCAGGTTGGCCAGGGGAGGGGCCACAGGTGGTTGGAGGTGCCAACCCATTGATTGGGCCTGATTGGGCTGGTTGGCCGCCACAGTGCACGTCATAGAGACCGGTTGTTCAGGTCGCTTGGCTTTTATATATATAGATATTAATCATGCTCTGTTAACCATGATTTCTGTTCTGATTAGAGGAAGCACATTCTAACTTGGCTGAGAGTTCTACGCCCCAGGACATGGGAATTAACACCGAATGCAGTCCATCCTCCTTTTCCAAGAACTGTACAATCTGGTCCTAGAGGTGCCTGCTCTTTGCAACACCCCCCCACCACCCCCACCAAGCTCACATTGCCTGTAACCTATAACCGTTATACCTCACCTACTTCCCCGCGCCTGTAATTCCTGCCTTCCCATGTAATCTTTTGTCCTTCTACCCAATATAGGCAGCTGGTTTATGGGGAGGAGTAGAGCAGATTTTTGTGGGTGACCCGCTGTTCTTGCATACTGCTGGCACTATTGGAATAAATGCTCGAATATGCGTCAACCCTGTCTCTGCTTAATTGGCTCAAGTTGTGACAGGCAGCCGGGGCCCAGTGGTTGTCTGGTTTCATTAGCACCTACAGGGGCTGGTTCATGCTCAGCGCGCTTTTAATTCGGGTAAACCCCACAGCAACCCTAAGTGGAGGCTGTTCAAGCGACGGAGAAACTGAGGCACTGGGAGATCGCACAGCTGGAGAGAGACCCCAGCTCGGGTTTGAACCCCTGTGTAGTCCTTAACCTTGTGTTTTACAGCCGGGACATCAGTGCGATGGGAGATGGGGGTACAGTGGTGGCTTCTGGCTTGCTTTTCCGGTTTGGATGTCGGGAAATGGCACTCCCTAAGGCAGTGATGGCGAACTTTTTGAGCTCGGCGTGTCAGCATTTTGAAAAACCCTAACTTAACTCTGGGGCCGTGTCACATATAAAAATTTTTTTGATATTTGCAACCATAGTAAAACAAAGACTTATATTTTTGATATTTATTTTATATATTTAAATGCCATTTAAGAAAAAATCAACCTAAAAAATGAGTTCGCGTGCCACCTCTGACAGGCGTGTCATAGGTTCGCCATCACTGCCCTAAGGGTACAAATCTGGACGAGGGTGGGAGGCCGGGTTGGGTCGGGATCCATCTCGGTCTCCTCCAATCTCCACCCCAGGCAGGTCGTCTAAAGCTCAGGACCCAGGAAGGGATGCAATTCCTCCTCTGACCACGCCCCCGTGACCGCCTCTGATTGGACCAGCTGGCGGCCAATGAGAGGGCGCCTATCGAAAACTCTGCCCCCAGGGCCTTCTCCGCGGTGGTTGCGCCCTCCCCCTCGCCCCCCACCTTCCTCGCCTCCCTCTCCAGACTAGGCCTCCCTCGGTCTTTAACTGCCTGGACCCAGCTCTCCAGCTGGCCTTTGCGCCCACTGCCAGAAACACGCCTTCCTCTCTCTTCTGGACAAAGCTGCTTTCTCTCCTGCTTTCAGCTGAAATGGCCCCTCCTCTGCCCTGGCCGGGTGCTCAGTTGGTTAGAGCGGGTCCCAATAAGCCAAGGCTGCGGGTTCATCTCCTGTCGGGGACATACAAGAATCAAACAATGAATGCACAAATAATTGGAACAACAAATCGATGTTTCTCCCTCTCTCAAAAAATTTTTTAAATTACATCTTTATTGTTGAAAGTATTACATATGTCCCCTTGCCCCCCATTAACCCTTTCTAGCCCGACACGCCCCCCCCCCAGCCTTCACTACCCTATTGTATGTGTCCATGGGTTATGCATATTTGCATATAAATTCTTTGGTTGATCACTTCCCACCCACCCACTCTCCCTCTGAGATTCCGCAGTCCATTCTGTCTCTGGATCTATTTTTGTTCATCAGTTCATTTTGTTCATTAGATTCCACATATGAGTGAGATCATGTGATACTTGTCTTTCTCTGACTGGCTTATTTTGCTTAGTATAATACTCTCCAGGTCCCTCCATGCTGTCTCAAAGGGTAAGATAACCTTTTTTACTGCTGCATAGTATTCCATGGTATAAATGTACCACAGTTTTTTAATCCACTCATCTACTGATGGGCACTTGGGCTGTTTCTAGATCTTAGCTATAATAAATTGTGTTGCTATGAACATAGGGGTACATACATTCTTTCTGATTGGTGGTTCTGGTTTCTTAGGATATATTCCTAGAAGTGGGATCACCAGGTCAAATGGCAGTTCCATATTTAATTTTTTGAGGAAACCCCATACTGTTTTCCATAGTGGCTGCACCACTCTGCATTCCCACCAGCAGTGCACTAGGGTTCCCTTTTCTCCACATCCTCACCAGCACTTGTCATTTGTTGATTTGTTGATGGTATCCATTCTGACAGGTGTGAGGTCGTTTTAACTTGCATCTCTCTGATGATCAGTGACTTTGAGAATTTTTTTCATATGTCTCTTGGCCATCTGTATGTCCTCTTTGGAGAAGTGTCTATTTAGGTCCTTTGCCCATTTTTAAATTGGATTGTTTGTCTCCCTTTTGTTAAGTTGTATGAATTCCTTGTATATTTTGAATATTAACCGTTCATCAGATGTATCATTGCCAAATATGTTTTCCCATATAGTGGCTCCCTTTTCCTTTTGTTGATGGTTTCTTTTGCTGTGCAGAAGCTTTTCATTTTGGTGTAGTCCCATTTGTTTATTTTCTCCTTAGTTTCCTTTGCCCTAGGAGATGTATCAGTAAACATATTGCTATGAGAGATGTCTGAGATTTTGCTGCCTATGGTTTCTTCTGGGATTTCTATGGTTTCATGACTTACTAAAAAAAAATTTTTTTAATGGTCCCTCCTCCTGCAAACCTGCCCTGACCTCCCAGGCTGGGTGGAGACCTCCCTCTGGGCCTCAGCGCCCCATGTTGTTGTTGTTGTTGTTGTTGTTGTTGTTGTTTCAGCGCCCCATGTTGTTGTTGTTGTTGTTGTTGTTGTTGTTTCAGCGCCCCATGTTGTTGTTGTTGTTGTTCTTCTTCTTCTTGTTGTTCTTCTTCTTCTTCTTCTTCTTCTTCTTCTTCTTCAAAGAGAAAGTTTATTTAGAAAGTCACAGAGGTAGAAGTATGCTATAGAAGAAATGAGCTAATGGGTAAATTTTCTGTTAAAAAAAAGAAGAAGAAAAGAAATGGGCTCAGGAAACAAGTTACAGAAGCAAAAGAAGGGCCGTTGGAGCTTAGGAAAGAGGAAGGTAAAGGACACACGTGTGTGTGTGGGGGGGGGTGGGGGGGTGCGAAGGGAAAGGCATGGGCTTGCTCCCCGGAGGGAGAGCGCATCCCGTGTTCTTTTCATACCCGTTTTCTTGTCTGTCTCCCAATCAGGCAGCAAGCTCCTGAGAAGCCATGACGGGGTCTCAGAAAACATTGTCTCCCCTATGCCTGGCACATAGGTGCTCAAGAGATATGTGTGGAGCGGAATGATTCACGAATTAATCTGGTGTCAAAGACTAGAGGACCCTCAGCCTCTGGAGAGGACCCCACACAGGGTCTGCCACACAATGGCTGCTCTACGGACGAATGTGGAAAGGAGGAGGGAAGGGACGCGCGTCATTTCTGAGAATGAGGTGCTCAATGGTGGCTCGTGGCACCACCTAACGGTCCGATGCAGCCCCCAAGGACAGAAACCGCTCTAGCCTGCCACCTCCTTGCCCACTCGGGGCCCATAGGCGGGGTTGGGGCGTGGCCTAAAGAAGAAAAAGGGGCGGAACTTGTGTCCTGAGCCTATTGGGCGTCCACAGTGCTCTTGTCCTATCCTCCCCGTGGGTGGAGCTTGACGGGCCCCTGAGCCAGTGGGGGAAGAGGGGCGGGAATCGCCGTTTCTGTGGATGTCTTTGCACTATTTGTGAGAGTATGGGAGGGGCTGAGGGCCCCCGAAGAGGACTGCATTTTATTTTTTTATTTATTTTATTGATTCTTTACAGAGACGATCAGCTGCCTCCTGCACATGCCCCACTGGGTATGTGCCTGCAACCAAGGTACATGCCCTTGACCAGAATGGAACCTGGGACCCTTGCTTCCGCAGGCGGACGCTCTATCCACTGAGCCAATCCGGTATGGCAAGAACTGCATTTCAAATACACAAATATAGCCTCGTTCCACTCACCCCTCGCACCACATCCTGACGATTTTACTGAATGAACTGATTGCAAGCCGGTGCCCACCCAGGCCAGGCCTCTCCCTCCGCCCTTAAGAGTGATGTTTAAGAGCCCAACCTCTAACACGGAGAGCATCTGGGTTCAAATCCAGGGTCTGATCTGCCTTGTGCTGTCTGTGTGATCCTGGGCACATGACTTACCCTCTGTAGTCCTCAGTTTCCGCACCTGTGCAATAGGATGGGTACTTACCTGCGTTAATCTTGTAAAATGCTTGAAACCAGCTCATCGTTGTATTTGCAATTCAGTGCTCATGCCCTCTCTGCTCCCCCACCTCCCATGGCTCCCCATGGCCCTTAGAGCAAAATCCACACCCTTTCCTGTGACCCAGGTGGCCCTGAATGGTCCAGCTCCGACTTCCCTGCATTTTCCCGTCGCACCGTGTAGCCGCTCAGCGGTCTTCTTGTCCTCAACCACGCCCAGCCTGACCTGGCTTCAGGGCCATTGCACATGCTGCTCCCTTCGCAGGTGAAGCTCTTGCTTTTCCAGATGCTCATCCTTGCACCGTACACAATTCCCCCTCCTCCTCCAGGTCTGACTCAAGTGCTGCTTTCCCTGGAAAGTCCTAGTTCCCTCCAGATCTGGTTGGGACGCCCCTATTACATTCCCGGGTCCCTGTTTATTTCAATTGCAAGGACCTCCAGCCACAGGCAACAAATTGAAGTTCTCTATCACCACGCCACCCAGTTTTCCTCCCATATATCTCACCTGCAGAAACGGAGGCTCCACTGCTGGGAGGAGGCGCGGAACAGGTCAGTGACAGGACAATGACATCTTGGCCTCATTCAACCCAAGCAGTATATTTCAAAGCAAAAACACTCAACATCAGCTCTGTCTGCTCTGGAATAGCAAATTGAAGCCACCTGCTCCTCCCAGGAGACCTTCTTCTGGTTGCTTGAAGATCCCCCCTGTTCCTCCATCCAGGAGCTCTCCAGCCCCTACCTTTCCTTCCATCCCATCCATGGCCCCTCGGAGAGTCTGTGTGTGGTTCTCCTAGGGACCAGGTTGGAGTGAGGTTGGCACAGAGAATTTGGTTGGGAAGTGTTTGTCAAGTTAATGAATGCATTATATGCCTACCGAACTACTGTGTACCCTTCGAAAGCCCAACCCCAACATCCCTTTTTAAGGATACCTTCCTTCTCTCCCCAGAGAGACCACCACTCCCCTACTCCCCATTCCTCCAGCTCCAGGACCCACTCTCTAGCCCAACCCTGACTTCACAGGCTGGGTGCTCCTGTGGCCAGCTCTTCTTCCTGCAAGCTGGGGTCTTCTTGGGGACCAGGACTTGGGTGTACAGGAAGATCGTCAGGAAGTGCTGAGTGAATGGAACACCGGAAGTCACATGTCTTGGATTCACATCCTAGCCAAGTGCTAGACACTGAATCTGTCCTCTGACCTCTCTGAACCTCACTTTCCCATTTATTAAATGTGTTTAGTCGGGGCCTGGGCCCCAAGTTGTAGCAAGGATGAAATGAGTCAACACATAAGGCATATGGTTTTAGGGACCTCAGACTCCCTCCTGTCCCACATGGAGAGTGACTCAACCCAGGACCAGCAGCTATGTTCCCCTCTCCGGCACCCAGAACTAGAGTGTTGTCAACACCATGAAAGTTGACCAACAGGGTTTGTGAGGCCACTTGGGGAAATAGCCTGGTCATTTCTCACCCCATAACCCAGCCATTCCACCCATGAGCATTTACTGGGTGGAAAGGGGATATACTCATTAAAAGAAATGTGCAAAAAGACACAAAAAGCTTTATCCGTGATAGTAAAAAACTGGAAATAACCCAAATGTCCACCAACTGTTGAAATGGACAAATAGTGAATAATTGGTACCCAGTTGTTACAATAAGAAAAAACATACCTAAGTATTTGCAAGGATGTGGAGAGATTGGAACCCTCATACACTGCTGATGGGAATGTAAAATGGTGCAGCCGCTGTGGAAGCGTCTAGCAGTTCTTCAAAAAGCTAAACATGAGCCCTGACATGTGACTCAGTTTGTTGAGCATCGTCCTGTCCCATGCACCAAAACATTGCAGGTTTGAGTCCCAGTCAGGGCACACGCCCAGATTCTCTCTCTCATGTATGCTTCTCTCTCTCTAAAAAAAGAAAGATCAATGAAAACATTTTTTTAAAGCTAAACATGTAATTACCACAAGACCCAGCAATTCCACTGCTAGGTATAGATCCAAGAGAATGGAGAGCTGGTACTCAAAGAAACTTATTCAGAGCAGCTCTATTCACAATAGCAAAATGGTGGCAACAACCCAAATATTCACTCATGGATGAATGGATAAACATCCTGTGTGGATAACCATCCATACAAAGGAATGAAGTATGCTACCACATGGATGAACCTTGAAAATATTATGCTACCTGGAGAGCATTATGCTAAGCAAAAGAAGCCAGTCAGAGAAAGATAAATATCACATGATCTCACTCATTTGTGGAATATCATGGACAACATAAACGGATGAACAAAAATAGATCCAGAGACATAGAAGCATTGAACAGACCGTCAAACCTCAGAGGGAAGGCAGGGGAGGGTGGGGGGTGGGGGTGGGGGTGGAATAGGAGATTAACCAAAGGACTTGTATGCATGCATATAAGCATAACCAATGAACAGAGACAGTAGAGGGGTGAGGGCATGTGCTGGGGGTGGGAGCGGCCAGGGAGAGGTTAATGGGGGGGGGGGGGGAGTAGATATATGTAACACTTTAAACAATAAAGAATTTAAATT
The DNA here is from genome assembly GCF_014108235.1 of Myotis myotis. Taxonomy (NCBI): domain Eukaryota; kingdom Metazoa; phylum Chordata; class Mammalia; order Chiroptera; family Vespertilionidae; genus Myotis; species Myotis myotis. Next base: position 86,269,342 of record NW_023416368.1, read on the forward strand.
TTTTTAAAAAGAAAATATTATGCTGGGTGAAGAAAGCCAGATAGAAATGGCCATACATTGCATGAAATGTCCAAGACAGGAAAACCCATAGGGACAGAAAGTAGATTAGGGGCTGGAGGGAAGGGGGAGGGGGAGTGACTGCTGATGGGGACGAGGTCTCCTTTTTTTCTTTTTTTTAAATCCTTACCCAAGGATATGCTTTTTTTAAAAAATATATTTTATTGAATTTTTTACAGAGAAGAAGGGAGAGGGATAGAGAGTTAGAAACATCGATGAGAGAGATTGATCAGCTGCCTCCTGCACGCCCCCCAGTAGGGATGTGCCCGCAACCAAGGTACATGCCCTTGACCGGGGAATCGAACCTGGGACCCTTCAGTCCGCAGGCCGACGCTCTGTCCACTGAGCCAAACTGGTTCGGCCAAGGATATGCTTTTTGAAAACCTGATTTTAGAAAGAGAGGGAGAAGGAAAGAAAGAGAGAGAGGAACATTGATGTGAGAGAGAAACATCAATTGGTTGCCTCCCAATTGGGGTTCAAACCAATTGAACCCTGTTCTCTGACCAGGAATCAAACCTGGTGCACAGGATGACGCTCCAACCAATCGAGCCACCACCCACCAGGACGAGTCTCCTTTTAAGGGTAGATAAGTGTTATGCAGCTAGATATTCACACAACATTGTGAATGTGCTAAATGTAACTGAATTATACACTTTAAATGGCTAAAATGATGTTATATGCTATATGTAGTTTACCACAATATAAAAATAAAAAATAGTACCCGGGACTATTTTGATACCGGACACAACAGGTGTGAAGCTGCCTGTCGCTCCGTGAGTCAAATTCAGCAGAGGCAGGGTTAAATCATGTCTGAGCATTTATCCCAGTAAGGCCAGCAGCATGTGGAGAGCAGTCAGCCAGCCTGGAAGTTCTGCTCTGACATTTCATTTTAAACAAGCTCTTATATAAAAATCTAAAGTTAGTGAGTTCCCAGGGTCTGCCTCCTTTCATCGTCCTTGCAAAGATCAGCCCCAGAGAGCTGCAAAGATTAGCCGGGAACACCGTCTCCCTTCAGATAGCTTCTGTCCTTGACCTGGGCTTTGGGCTGCCTTATCTCCAGGGCCTGTTCTCCTTCTGGGAACATGTCGTCCAGTTCCCCAGGGTCTGTAAGAAAGTCTCTCATCGTTAGTTAGTGAGCTGAGGAATCATTGAACAAGAGTGGTCTTATTCTTATTACGTGCCCTTCCCACCTACCAATTCCACAGACATGAAAAGGTTCAAACACCTGCTCCTCGCCCCAACAGGAGGAGCGAGTGCGACCCCATTTCTGTGAAGTTCAAAACCAGGTAAAATTCACCTGGAGTGACAGAGGTCATGGCAGTGGTCTCCGGAGAGAGAATCAACTGGAGGGTCCAAGCAACTGCCAGGGCTGGGAATGCCCTAGATCCCATCCTGAGAGCCGTCCCCTCACCAAGCCCCACTCCGGACACTGGTGAACTTGACTAAGCCCATGTTAAAAACAAAAAATTTACCAGGGGGAAAAAATGAGAGCGTCCAGCAGTCATGAGGATCCAGGGTTCCATTTCTTCACAAATGCCATCACCTGGCCCCTGGTGACTTTGAAACAGGCATGGAGCTGGGTGGGCATGGACAAAGGTAGGAGGGAAGTGACCTGCATCTGGTTCCTGGGATTTCAGAAATGATCCCTACATGCCTCTTCATCTCTAGGGAGATGCCACACCAGAGTCCCCAGCCTGGGGACAGGAAAACCTCAGGGCTCCAGGACACTAGAAATATCAGAGGTCACCTGGCTGGTGTGGCCTGTTTGGTTGGGCATCAGCCCAGGCACCAAAAGGTTGCCCATTCAATTCCCAGTCAAGGCACCTGCCCGGATTTTGGGCTCGACCCTTTCCTCTCTCTGTCTCTTTCTTAAAAAAAAATAAAAAATAAAAAATAAATTAAATCAAATATCCTATCTAATAAAAGAGTAATATGCAAATTAACCATTACCCACAACAAATATGGCAGTGCCCATAGTGGCTGGGGTGGGACGCTGGCGGTGTTGCCCAGGCAACATGAGGCCAGCGTCCGCAACCCCGGCCACGAGGAGGGAGGGGAGGGGCCTCGGGCCAGAGGCCAGGGTGAGGGATGCTGACATCGTTGCAGGCTGGGCTGAGGGACTCCCCCCGCCCCCTGCACAAATTTCATGCACCAGGCATCTAGTCTTAAAAATAAAAAGAATACCAGAGGTCTGTGGGGGCACTCTTCCCTCCCAATCAGAGTCTCTGGTGGAGACACATCTTGATGACTCAGGGTCCTTTAAGGCCAACTAGCACGAATAACTCACAGCCTTGAGCAGAAGGAGGAATAGAGATTTCAGTCAGAAAGTCCTGCGTTTGTGTCCTGACCCAATCAATAAACACACACGAAGGAATAAATGAATGAATGATGAATGGTGGGCCAATGGACTGTTCATTCCTGTCCCACAAGCCTTTCTCATACACTTCCTAGGTGCCCAGCCTTGTCCTGCAAAAGACTAGGGCCTCAGAGAGGCCTCAGCCTCATCTGGCCTCCAACAAGCACTCATCCCGGTGAAGAAGACAGAGCCTGACACAGAAAATCCCACTTTCATGATTGCTCAGAGCAATAATAATAACAATAATAATAATAATAATAATAATAAATCATGAGGGAGGTATCGGAATAGAGGAAGTACGCCAGGGCCAAAAAGAAAGAGAGAGGAAGTAGAGTGCCAGGACGTTAGATGGTACGTGGCCAGTGACTGTTACCCACTGACCAGGGAGGAAGTTGGGGTGAACAACTCAAATAACGAAGAGTAAAGGCTGGCTGATCCTGCTTCCCAGACCTTTTCACTTGATTTCTTTTGTAAACCTCCAGAGGCGGGAGCTCACTCCCAAGGTAGACAGCATGGCAGGCACACCTGTCAGATGTTTAATGCAATGTGGTTTTTCAAGTAGTGACTGCCATAGGTAAAAGGGCTGAATGAGATTGCTTGGGGTGTGTGTGTGTGTGGCGGGGGTGAGGGGGGGATGCCCTGTGAGCGGGGCAGTCAGTCCCTGCCACAGGCCGTACCTGGAATCAGACCCACCTGAGTTCGAATCTCTGCCACATATCGGCCAGATGACTTCATTTCTCCAAGGCTCGGCTCTCTCCTTCCTCTGAAGTGACCCGAACAGCAGCATCGACCTCGGAGGGTCCTGCATGTACTCAGCGAGCTAACGGAACAAAACGCGGGCACACAGCAGGCGCAGAAGTGTTTTGCTCTGCTCCAGGCCAGAGGGCTCTGGAGTGTGTCCCACGCACTGTACTTGGCTAACGCTAAAGCGTGGCACGCTCTCACTCCTGCACGTGCTCTTGCCCCGCCACCCGCACCTGGCAAACTCGGATACATCCCTCAAAACCCTAGCTACGAGATACCTTCCTTCTTCCTTCCTTCTTCCTTTCTTCTTTCTTCCTTCCTTTCTTCTTTCTTTCTTTCTTTCTTTCTTTCTTTCTTTCTTTCTTTCTTTCTTTCTTTCTTTCTTTCTTTCTTCTTTCTTTCTTTCTTTCTTTCTTCTTTCTTTCTTTCTTTCTTTCTTTCTTTCTTTCTTTCCTTCTTTCCTTCTTTCCTTCTTTTCTTTTTTTAAATTGTTAACACTATTACAGCTGTCCCCCGTTTCACAAAATACCTTTCTCTTCTCTGCTCAAGCCCCGACCCAGGGAGCCGGGAGCGTCAGGGCGCGGTTCTGGTTGGACCTGCGGGGATGTGACTGCCGAGGGCAGCGATTCCGACGGGCAGAGGCCGGCAGGGCGGACAGACTGAGGCATCCGTGCAGACCCAAAAGCCGGCACCAGCTCCCATGACTGCAAGGGGCCAGCAGGGGGCAGCCCCGGGCCGGAGGGGGACTTCCGGCGGGTGGTCAGCATTTCCGGGAAAGCCCTTGAAGGGGCGGGCCGCGGGGCGGGCTCTGAGCCCAGGGCGGTGCGAAGATGGCGGAGGCGGCAGCGCTAGCGGCCGGGCCCCGGGCGGCCGAGGCGCCGAGCTCGCTGCTGCTGGTGGTGGGCGGCGAGTGCAGCTGCCCGGGGCTGCTGAGCTACGTGCTGGGGGAGCTCGAACGAGGTGGGGCTGGGCGGGGCGGGGGCGGCCAGGCCGGGGCGGGGGCCGCGGGGTGGGGCGGCTGGGGGCGGGAAGGGTTGAACCCGGGGTTTGGGGCCGGGAGCGCGGGGTGGGAGGCGGCAGAATCCCGGGGGCCGGCGGCCGGAGGCCGGTGCGGCGAGATCCTCGGGCCGGGGCCTCGGGTCCCTCGGGGTGAGGCGGGCGGCCCGCTGCTCCGCCCCGACCCGACCCGACCCGACCCGGGTGCAGCCTGGAGGGGACGTGGCCTGGCTTTGCAACCGCGCGATTGGGCAACCCCGGCGGCGGCTCCGCTTCCCGCCCGCCGGGCCTGCCAAGGGGAGGGCGGGGTCGCCTGGAATCCCGGTCTCAGTCGCCGGGATGAGGCCGAGCCGGGAGCCCGGGCCCCGCTTTCCGTAGCTCCAGGGGGAGCTGCTAATGGGGGTGTGGGCGGTGGCGGCCGCCAGTGGGATTTGGCACCAGCGGAGGTGAGTCATAGGTGCACCTGCAAGGTTCAGTTCACCTGCAGCTACTTGGCACCCTGGCCGGCGTGGTGCGCCCCACCTGTGGTTGGAGGGCGTTCATCTCTCCGTTGCGCAGGGCCTGGCTCCATCGCCTGTGAAATGGGGCGGCAGCACACGCGGTTCTCATGCTTGGAGAGTGTTCCCCCGCAGGGCGCACGGTGGGGAAGCCTGGAGGCTCAGCTCTGCTGTCACAGGGTTGGCGGTGGGGGGGGGGGGGGGGGGGGGCGGGCGTGGACCCAAGGTGAGTGAGGAGGAACCAGCTTTAAGCTTGCATGGTGTCAGCACGGTGCAGAAGGATGCAACGGGCGGTGCAGAAGGATGCAATGGCCTAGAGGACCTGAGAGGGGGTGGTGCCCAGACAGTGGGCACAGCTGGTGCCAAGGCCCAGAGGTGAAGATGGGCCTGGTAGTGGGAAGGAGCAATGAGACGGGTGGGGGTGGGGCAGATGCTGAGGGGAGGAGATGACCGAGATGAGCAAGAAGCAGGGGCCCTTGAGGTGGGGGCTGACTTCCCACCTCCCCCCTCACCCCTCCCACCAGGCCTCCAGTCTTGGGACATTGACCCTGGCATCTGCAGCCTGGATGAGCAGCTCAAGATCTTTGTGTCCCGGCACTCGGCCACCTTCTCCAGCATCGTGAAAGGTGAGGCTGGGGACCCTGTGTGATCGTTGGCAAGTGTTCTCTGAACGCCTCGACCACAGTGACAATACACCCGACCTCCGCTGAGCATGGAGCGGGGGTGGGTCCTGGTCCAGACGTCTCTATACCTTGGTCCTCAACAGCCCACGACGCAGGTACTTGTGCTTCTGTTCCCATTTGACAGATGAGGCAGCTGAGGTGCGGGGGGCAGGGAGACCTCTGACGAGGGGGGTTTACAGGAGACGCATCTGGGGCTGCTGTGCCGGGTGGAGGGAAGGGCCCTGGCAAAGGGACAAGACATTTGGACAGTGAGGGGCTGCCGGGCAGGCCTGGAGGATGGTTTGTGGGCTTCGTGTGGCAGAGAATGCGTCTGGTTCGTGCCTGAGACCCCTGCGCTGGGTCGGGTACATAATGGGTTCCCGGTAGCTGTGGAGCCGATAAAGGAGCAGGGCCCAGGAGGGAGTGGAGATGCTTGAGCAAGACCCACAGCGCCTGTGGCTCCTTGGAGAGCCTGTGGTGATTGCAGGTCAACGGCCCAGCTGCTGGCGGGCCTGGTGTTGCTGGTAGCTTCCCCACCTCAGCCGGCCCTGCAGCCAGCCCCTTGAGTCACCTCCAGGCTGCTGTGGGAGGGGAAGGAAGTGACTCGTAGTCTCATTGTCCCGGCGGTGCTGGTGCTTCCTGACCCCTCGTGGGAAGGGGGGACTGGAAATCCTGCTGGCCCTGTGCGACCTCAGGGGCCCCTTCCCCTCCCTGTGCCTTGGTTTCCCCGCCTGAATGAGCCAATAGCCACGTGTGTGACCCTGGAGGCTCCTTGCCTCTCTCTCCTCCGGGCCGGGTGCTCCATATTGGAAGCACATCTGAACTCCATGGGGCAGTTTAGGGTTGGGATCCCGGAATTAACCCCACTCCTCTCTCGGCTCATGAGGCTTCCCTGTCTGGCTCCCCCCTGCTGCCCCACATTCCAGCCCCAATTGCCACTTCCCCATCCTTCTATAGTCCTGCTTCAGGGTCCATGTTCCCGCATGGTCCTCCCTGGGCTCGGCTCCTTGTCTATAAAATGGGGGTGACGATGGCATCCCCCACAGCTGACAGCTGGGAATTGGGCCTCATAAGCAGTGGTGGCCTTGTCCCTGCAGTTTCCAGCGGGAGGCCTGCTGGGGTAGGCTTCCTGTTCTTGCCTCACCCTGACCTGGGGCACCACCGTGTAGGCCAGCTCTGCCGGGCTGGGGTTCCCCGGAAACAGGTCCTGGAGGGACTGTGGCTGCCTGGGGTCACACAGGGAGGCAGGGTTGACCCGGACAGCCTGACTCTGCGCACGTGGCCCAGCTCCAAACTCACAGGGTCCAATTCCCACGCAGGCCAGCGCAGCCTGCACCTCCGAGGGGACGCCCTGGATATCCTGGTCCTCGTGAATCCGTCAGACAAGTCCCTGTGTGATGAGGTAGGGACCCGTCAGCTCCTGGGGGCGTGGGTGGCGGGGCTGACACCAGCCCCCATCCTGACACCCCCCCCCCCCATGTCCTTGACTTCGTGCTGCCTGAAGTCCTCTTCCCAGCACCCAGCAGCAGGGCCCATGCCCCCCGGAAGCCTTCCCCACCCCCATGGCTCCAGCTCTAATTTATCCTCTCCGCGTGGGTGATGATGGGAGCAGGTGGGATCAGAAAGGCTGGGGTTTGGGAGGAAGGAATGGGATAGGGAGGGTCTGGAGGCGGGGAGTGGGAAGGCAGGGCCTGATTGATGTTTGCACTTCGTGTTCCCCCTGGCTGGGCCCTAGTAGTTGTCTGAGTTGATTTCTTAGTACGTCTAACTCAGTGATGGTGAACCTTTTGAGCTCAGCGTGTCAGCATTTTGAAAAACCCCAACTTAACTCTGGTGCCGTGTCACATATAGAAATTTTTTGATATTTGCAACCATAGTAAAACAAAGACGTATATTTTTGATATTTATTTTATATATTTAAATGCCATTTAACAAAGAAAAATCAACCAAAAAAACAAGTTCGCGTGTCACCTCTGACACGAGTATCATAGGTTCGCCATCACTGGTCTAGCTCGTGGGTGTCTGTATCCTTCTCCCCAGCAGCTAGGAGGAGATGCACAAGATAGAGCCCAGGGCACTCCTGTAGAGACCCTCGCACAGGTTGATTCCTCTAATCAAAGATGCTCCCTCTAGGAAACAGCTAGCCCATGGCTTTGGGGCTGGACCATGGGGAGAGGTGGGCCTGAGGGAGCCCTGAAAGGGTGCAGAGGGCTTCCAGGAGGCGGCGGCACTGGAGCCAGGCTTTGTAGGATGAGCAGGAGTCTGGGGGGTGAGGAGGACATAGATTTAGGGTTGGTGGTCACGCATGGGGAGTGCTGGTTATGTCACTGTGCAGAATAGGGCCTTAACAGTCTCCCCGCTCCCTCAGCTCCGGAACCTTCTCCTAGACCCTGCCCCTCACAAGCTCCTGGTGCTGGCTGGGCCCTGCCTGGAGGAGACAGGGGAGCTGCTGCTCCAGACTGGGGGCTTCTCACCCCGCCACTTCCTCCAGGTTCTGAGGGACAAAGAGGTAAGCTGCCTCCTCCCCACCTTGCCTCCCCCAGCTCTGCATCCTGGCTTGTTCCCATTGGGCTGTGTGGCCCCCGTGACTTGCTGTCTGGAGCCCCATCCCCTCCTCTGGAAGAATGATGGTGACAAGTATCCCGCCTGTTGTCGGGGTGTGGTCCCATCACCCACTACAGTGTGCAGTTCAAGAGGGTGCCTGTGGCCGAAACCGGTTTGGCTCAGTGGATAGAGCGTCGGCCTGCGGACTGAAAGGTCCCAGGTTCGATTCTGGTCAAGGGCATGTACCTGGGTTGCGGGCACATCCCCAGTAGGAGATGTGCAGGAGGCGGCTGATCGACGTTTCTCTCTCATTGATGTTTCTAGCTCTCTATCTCTCTCCCTTCCTCTCTGTAAAAAATCAATAAAATATATTTAAAAAAAAAAGAAAAAAAAAGAGGGTGCCTGTGCATGAACAGGCATCCTGGAGGCCTCAAGTGGCACCCAGTTCCCTTCTGGAATCCTTAGTCTGGGTGGGGCATATGAGCAAAAAAAAAACTCCGAAAACTGTATGTTCACATTGTAGTGAGTGATGTAACCACGGTAAGAGAAGAACCAGTGAGGGCAGGGAAGACCTCCCTGGAGGGAACAGCAAGTGCAAAGGCGCTGAGGCAAGGAGAGTGAGAGAGGCGGGAGGGATTGGGGAGCAGGGTGAAAAAGGACGGGGGGAGGCCTGGGTTTTGTCTTGAGGGTGACAAGTGACCCCCGCAGCCCCAGGGGGCAGGACAGTGGTGTCCTTGCTCAGTTCTCCAGGTGGCCCTTTAACCACTTCCCCCCTCTGCAGATCCGGGATCTCCTGGCTTCTGCACCCCCATCTGCAGACCCGCCCAAGCTCACCATCACCTGCCCTACCTTTGGCGACTGGGCCCAGCTGGCACCCGAAGTGCCTGGCCTCCAGGGCGGGCTGCGGCTGCGGCTGAACCCCCCAGTGCAGCGGCCGGCCTCCGAGGGCCTGCGTGAGTTCCTGGAGTATGTGGCCGAGTCGCTGGAGCTGCCGTCCCCCTTTGAGCTGCTGGAGCCACCAGCGTCCGTGGGCTTCCTCAGGCTCGCCCGGCCTTGCTGCTACATCTTCCCTGGTGGCCTCGGGGACGCCGCCTTCTTCGCCGTTAATGGCTTCACTATGTTGGTCAACGGCGGCTCGAACCCCAAGTCGAGCTTCTGGAAGCTGGTGCGGCACCTGGACCGGGTGGACGCGGTGCTGGTGACACACGCGGGCGCTGACAGCCTTCCGGGCCTCAACAGCCTGCTGCGGCGCAAGCTGGCAGAGCAGGAGGAGGCCGCGACCGGCGGGGGCTCTGGGGACGACCGGCTGCGCAGACTGGTCTCCCCCAGCCTGGGGGTGGTGTTCCTCAACGCCCGCGGGGCCACCTCCCGGCTGGTGCGCGGCGAGGATGAGGCGGAGGTGGCCCGGAGCCTTCTGGCTCGGCTGGGCATAGAGCCTCTGCCCCTGGGCCGGGGGCTGACGCCGACCGAGCCCACGGTGCTCTTCCAGAAAATGGGCGTCGGCCGGCTGGACATGTACGTGCTGCACCCGCCCTCCGCCGGCGCCGAGCACACGCTGGCCTCCGTGTGTGCCCTGCTGGTGTGGCATCCCACGGGCCCCACTGAGAAGGTGGTGCGCGTGCTGTTCCCTGGCTGCACGCCTCCTGCTCGCCTCCTGGACGGCCTGGTCCGCCTGCAGCACTTGGGCTTTTTGCGGGAGCCCGTGGTGACCCCCCAAGACCTGACAGGGCCTCGGCGCACCGAGAGCAAGGAAAGTGTGGGCTCCCGGGACAGCGTGAGGAGAGAGGGCCGGACTACGGTGCCTGCCAGGCCTGCCCAGGAGCGCTCTGGGGTGGCCCGGAAGGAGCCACCACGATCTGAGGCCTCTCGCAGGGCTGAGAAGGAAGCGAGGCACCCCAGGGAGGTGAAGAAGGACCCCAAACCAAGTGTCCCTCGGACCCAGCCCAGGGAGTTGTCCCGGGCATCCTCTGCTGTGGTCAGTGGCAAGAAGGCAGGTGCCCAGGCAGCCCCCAAGCCCCGAAGAGCACCGAACAGTGACCGCCCGGGTGTCCCATTGGCAGGGAATGGGCCCCAGAGCCCCCCCACCTTCCGGTGTGGAGAGGCCAGTCCCTCCATAGAGGCCTGTAGCTCTCCTGTCCCCCAGCTGGCGGCCACCCCCACCCAAGGGAGCAGCCTGGAGCTGGTGCTGAGCCCCACAGGGGAGGACAGCAGCAGCCTGAAGACGCAGGAGCACCTGGCAGCCAGTGGCACCCCCCCGCCCTGCAGCCCCTCGCCAGCTGGAGCTCCCCAGGGCCCAGCCGAGGGTAGCAGGCAGCTGTCGCTGAGCCCCCTGCGGGGTGGGGAGACGGGGCCGGATGGCTCCCCCACGGTGACCACGCCTTCCCTGCCGGCTGAGGTGGGCTCCCCGCACTCCACAGAGGTGGACGAGTCGCTGTCCGTCTCCTTTGAGCAGGTGCTGCCACCGCCCCCCGTTCCCATGAGCGAGGCAGGGCTCAGCCTCCCACTTCGAGGCCCCCGGGTGCGGCGCTCGGCCTCCCCCCATGACGTGGACCTGTGCCTCGTGTCGCCCTGTGAGTTTGAGCACCGCAAGATGGTGCCCATGGCGCCGGCCCCCACCTCCCCTGGGAGCTCCAATGACAGCAGCGCCCGGTCCCAGGAGCGGGCAGGTGCTCTGGGGGCTGAGGAAACGCCGCCTACATCTGTCAGCGAGTCCCTGCCCACGCTGTCCGACTCGGACCCCCTGCCCGCTGCCCCTGGCACTGCAGACTCAGATGAGGACATGGAGGGCTTTGGAGTCCCTCGTCACAACCAGCTGCCCAACCCCCTCAAGGTTCCCCCACCGCTGCCAACCCCACCCAACATCTGCATGGTGGACCCAGAGCTGCTGCCCCCCGAACAGGCCCGGCTGAAAGAGAGCCTCAGCCATACCCGGAAGCCCCTGGCTCGCCCCACCTCCAGCACTGCCACCTCCAAATCCACTCCAGCGATCGCTGCCAAGACCAAGGGGCTGGCTGGTAGGGACCGCGCCAGTCGGCCGCTCAGCGCCCGGAGCGAGCCCAGTGACAAGGGCGGTCGGGCACCCCTGTCCAGAAAGCCCTCTGTCCCCAAGATGACCCCTCGGGGCCCAGCCGGTAAGTACCGGGGAGCTGGAAATCTGCATTGGGTTACCAGCCCAAGTTCTGTTCCTAATGCTGTGTGGCCTTAGTCACACTTGCCACCCTCTCTGAGCCTCAGTTTCCTCTATAAAGTAGGGGTGCACTGGTGATCCCAGTTGCTCAGTGGAAACATACAGTGAGCACATACGTCATAGATTTGCTAGTAGCCACAGTGCCACAGTGAGAGAAAAGAAACAGGTGAAGTTAGTAGTATATTTTACATAACCCTTTGTGTTGAGGCTCTTACGACCAGGCCCAGGTTGATGATTGGCTGGGAGGACACAGCTTGGCCGGCTACAATATAAGAGTTCCCAGCCCACAGAGCAGGAGCTGCAGAGGGAAAAGATGGGTTGGGGGCTGCTCCCCGCTTCCCCCCCCCCCGATCCTCGACCCTGTCCACAGGCTTCTGGAGTCCCCTCCAGTGGGGTCCCCTACCATGTGCTTAGCTCCTGACAAGCAAGCTGTGATGACATGGGAGATGTGGCCGCCACTGGGAAGGCCCATCAGACGCAGCCGTGGGGCTTCAGTTGGGGGCTCATCCCATCAGCCTCCTTGTCTGGCTTGTACCATAGTCCAGACTCCTCAGCAAGGGGAAAGCCAGTGTTCATCTTAAGCCATGTTACTATAGGAACGGTGTTCGTTTACGGAATGTTGGAGCTCTTCAGAAATCTGTTCCCAGGTGCCAGCCCAGGCCTTCCCAAGGACAGCAGTCTGGAGCCTGCTGTGCTAACCTTTTCCAGTTTTCTCTCATTGTGATGAGATACAGAACATGAAACTTCCCACCTTAACCATTTTGAAGTGTCCAGTTCAGTGGCAGTACGTGCATTCACACTGCTGTGCAGCCATCACCACCGTACGTTTCCAGAACTCCACCTTGCAAAACAGACTGTCCCCATTAAACACTAACGCCCCCTTCCCCAGGCCCTACCTCCATTGTCCTTTCTGCGTCTGGATCTGACTCCATTAGGGATTTTATTGAAGTGGAATCAGTGTTTATCCTTTTGGTGACTGGCTTATTTCACTTAGCATAATGTCCTCATGGCTCATCCATGGTGTAGTATGTGTCAGAATTTCCTTTCCTTTTTTTGTTAATCTTCATTCAAGGACATTTTTTCCATTGCTTTTTTAGAGAGAGTGGAAGGGAAGGATGAAGGGGGAGGGAGAGAGAGAGAAAGAGAGAGAAACAGGATTGAACCTGCAACTAGGGATGTGCCCTTAACCAGGAATCAAACCCACAACCCTGTGGTTCTAACCACTGCAAAACATGGGCCAGGGCAGAATTTCCTTCCTTTTTAAGGCTGAATAATATTCCATCGTACAGATGGACTGACCACATTTTGTTTACTTACTCGTTCATGGACACTTGGCTTGCGTCCACCTTTTGGCTGCTATAAATAATGCCGCTATGGACATAGATAAACATCTCTCCGAAGACCCTGCTTTAAATTCTTTGAGATAAATACAGAAGTGGAATTGCTGGATCATGTGATGATTCTGTTTAATTTTTTGAGGAACCTCCATATGGTTTCCATAGAGGCTCCACCATTGTACACTTCCACTAACAGTATACAAGGGAGCCAGTTTCTTTCTTTGTTTTTGAACATATTTGTAAAGGGCCCAGCACAGTAGTTCTGGGCAGACAGCACTCCACAAAAATGCCCTCTTATTGTTTCAGATGGAGAAACATTGATTTGTTGTTCTGCTTATTTATGCATTCATTGGTTGCTTCTTGTATGTGCCCTGACCAGCGTTCAAACCCCCAACCTTGGTTTATTGGGATGACACCCCAACCAACTAAGCTACCTGGCCATGGCCACAAGGGTTCCAATTTTGCCACATTCTTATCAACACTTATTTTCTGCATTTAATAAAAAAAAAAATTTTTTTTTTAAATATATTTTATTGATTTTTTATAGAGAGGAAGGGAGAGAGATAGAGAGTTAGAAACATCGATGAGAGAGAAACATCCATCAGCTGCCTCCTGCACATCTCCTACTGGAGATGTGCCCGCAACCCAGGCACATGCCCTTGACCGGAATTGAACCTGGGACCTTTCAGTCCGCAGGCCGACGCTCTATCCACTGAGCCAAACCGGTTTTGGCAAGAAAAAAAAATTTTTAACTTGGATTGCACACAGCTCCCAATCGCCCACTGGGCAGGCTCCATCCCCGCAGGCCACTCTTTATATATTTGTTATAACAATTTATTGTAGGAAGATTGGGTCAGAACAGAAGGTAACCCCACAGTCTGCACAGATAATCTCCGCTGCTAGACCGTTGTTACAGTAAATGTTTATAGTATAGCTGAACTACTAATGATGGACAAGACAAAAGGACCATACCTTCTGGTGGTCTTACGATGGATACTCGTTTACAGTTAACACCAGTTTGATATTTAGCTTGGTTGCTGTGCCATTCTGGCCTTTTGCTGCTGGGAACCTTTATGGTCACATTATATAAGCTTATCAAACTCGGCTGGTCATTAATGGTGAGGCTTTGGTGCTAGCTGAGTCTAGTTTGGTCAGGTTCAAAACATGGAAATTTGAAAAAAATCAGGGGCACACACAAAAATGAAGTCAGCTTTGTTTACATCTACATCTATAAAGAGAAAGTTTTGGCCCTGACAGGTTTGGCTCAGTGGATAGAGCGTCGGCCTGCGGACTGAGGGGTCCCAGGTTCGATTCTGGTCGGGGGCATGTACCTTGGTTGCGGGCACATCCCCAGTAGGAGATGTGCAGGAGGCAGCTGATCAATGTTTCTCTCTCGTTGATGTTTCTAACTCTCTATCCCTCTCCCTTCCTCTCTGTAAAAAAATCAATAAAATATATTTTAAAAAAATAAAGTTTTGGAAGCTGCCTTAGGTACCAAATAGAGGATTTTATCTTTTTATTTTATTTTATTGATTTTTTAGAGAGAGGAAGGGAGAGAGCTAGAGAGTTAGAAACATCGATCAGCTGCCTCCTGCACATCCCCCACTGGGGATGTGCCCGCAACCCAGGTACATGCCCTTGACCGGAATCGAACCTGGGACCTTTCAGTCCACAGGCCGACGCTCTATCCACTGAGCCAAACTGGTTTCGGCCCAAATAGAGGATTTTAAACTCATGATGAAATTAATACAGAATCAGAACAGTTTACAGTCTGTACAATTAATATTTTATCACTTCAAGTAAAATGTAGAAGCTCTACAACTCTAGATCCTTTTATCCTCCTTTTATAGTATAGTTGAGGGGTCCTCAAACTACGGCCCGCGGGCCACATGCAAATACAAATATTGTATTTGTTCCTGTTTTGTTTTTTTACTTCAAAATAAGATATGTGCAGTGTGCATAGGAATTTGTTCATAGTTTTTTTTTTAAACTATAGTCCGGCCCGCCAACGGTCTGAGGGACAGTGAACTGGCCCCCTGTTTAAAAAGTTTGAGGACCCCTGGTATAGTTGTTATATGAACTATGTCCATATGGTACATTGAAAACCTGACCAGATACTGTTACAGTTTTTGCTCTCAATAACATATATTTAAAAGAACTTAATGTTTCCCCTTCATTCCTTAAGTTTTCCTCTGCTATTATTTCCCTTCAGCCTAAAAACTTCCTTGAGCATTTCTCATAGCACAGGTGTGCTAACAGTTCTCTTCATTTCCTTCATCTGAGAATAGACTTTACCTTGCCTTCATCCCTGTGTATATTTTCTCTAGATCAGTGGTTCTCAACCTGTGGGTCGCGACCCCTTTGGCGATCGAACGACCCTTTCACAGGGGTCGCCTAAGACCATCCCGCATATCAGATATTTACATTACAATTCATAACAGTAGCAACATTACAGTTATGAAGTAGCAACGAAAATAATTTTATGGTTGGGTCACAACATGAGGAACCGTATTTAAAGGGCCAGAAGGTTGAGAACCACTGCTCTAGATGTAGTTATTTTCTTTCGGCACTTTGTTGTTTGTGTTTTGTTTTGTTTTTAGAGTAGCCGTCCTGATGGTGTGAAGTGGTATCTCGTGGTTTGGATTTGCACTTCCCTGATGATTAGCAGTGTTGAGCATCTTTTCATCTCTTGTTGGCTATTTATATATCTTCAGAGAAATGTCTACAAAGTCCTTTGCCCATTTTTTAATACGGTTGTTTATATTTTTTTATTGGGTTCTGAGAATTCTTTTTGTATTCTTGATATGAATCCCTTATGAGATATGATTTACAATATTTTCTCCCATTCTGTGGGTTGCCTTTTGATTTCAGAGGAAGGAAGAGGGAGAGAGAGATAGAAATATCAATGATGAAAGAGAATCATTGCTTGGCTACCTTCTGCATGCCTCCTACCGTGGTTCAAGCCCGCAACCTAGGCTTGTGCCCTGACTGGGACCTGAACAGTGACCTCCTGGTTCATAGGTCGACGCTCAACCACTGAGCCATCATGGCCAGGCCTGTGAGTTGCCTTTTTACTCTATTGATAGTGTCCTTTGATGCACAAAAGTTTTTACTTTCTTTCCCTAACATAACGTATAGTTTGTCTTTTTGTTTGTTGCCATTGTTTTTGGTGTCATATCCAAGAACTCACTGCCAAATCCGATGTCAGGAAGCTTTTGCCTTATGTTTTCTTCCAAGAGTTTTATAGTCTTAGCTCTTAAATGATCTATTTGATCGATTTTGAGTTAATTTATTAATTGGTTTTAGAGAGAGAGTGAGAAAGAAAGACATCGATATTTGTTCCTCCACTTATTTATGCATTCACATTGGTTGATTCTTGTATGCGCCCTGACTGGACAATTATCCACCAGGAGGTATGGTAGTTCAGCTGTACTATAAAACCAACTGAGCTACCTGGCCAGGGCTGAGTTAATTTTTAAATACTAGTGGCCCGGTGCATGAAATTCGTGCACCGGTACAGTCCCTAGGCCTGGCCTGCGATCAGGGCCATCTTCCCAGGCTGCCGGCAGCTGGCCCCACCCCCTGCCACCACCCACCCCCAGTTCCCCATTCGCCCTCGGAGGGTCCAAGAGGTTGGCCATTCCTGCCCGCTTGACAGCCCTGCCGCTGGTGGCCCTCTGTGTGTGGGACAACCAGTGGGGCAGGGGCCTTAGCCTGGTGCCACCCACATCCACTGCCACTCACCCCTGGTTCCTCGTTCCCCATTCAGCAATCGGACCCTGCCAGCCGGGGGCAGCTCCTGCATTGAGTGTCTGCCCCCTGGTGGTCAGTGCACGTCATAGCAACCGGTCGTTCCCGCTGTTTGGTCAATTTGCATATTGGCCTTTTGTTATATAGGATGGTGCTAAACAAGGGTTCAGCTTCATTCTTTTGCATGTGGATATCCATGTTTTCCAACACCATTTGTTGAAAAGCCTATTCTGTCCCCCCCTGAATAGTCTTGGCACCCTTATCAAAAATCATTTGATTATGCCCATCCGGTGTGACTCAGTGGTTGAACGTCAACCTGTGAACCAAGAGGCCTCTGTGTGATTCCCAGTCAGGACACATACCCAGTTGCGGGCTTGATCCCCGGGGGGCGGGGGCATGCAGGAGGCAGCAGATTAATGATTCTCTCTTATCATTGATGTTTCTATCTCTCCCTCTCCCTTTCTGAAATCAATAAAAATAATATATTTTTTAAAAATTATTTGACCCTATATGTGAGGGTTCATTATGGGCTGTTTATTTTATCCCATTGATTTTTTAAAAAAATATGTTTTTATTGATTTGAGAAAGGGAGGAGGGGGAGAGAGAGAGTAAAACAGTGTGAGAGAGAAACATCAATTGGTTGCTTCCTGTACACACCCCAACCAGGAATTGAACCCACAACCTGTGTACGTTCAACATACCAGTGACTTTTTGGTGCATGGGACAACACCCAACCAACTGGGCCACACTGGCCAGGGCTCCATTGATTATTTCTTATCTTACTCACTTGAGTCTTCTCTCTCTTTTGTTCTAAGCCCGTCTAAAGATTTGTCAATTTTGGTCCTGGCTGGTGTGCTCAATGGTTAGAGTGTTGGCCTGTGCACTGAAGGATTGTAGGTTCGATTCCTGGTCAACGGCACGTATCTGGGTTGCAGGTTCCATCTCCGGCCCCAGTTGGGGTGCATGCAAGAGGCAACCAATCCATATGTCTCTTTCGCATTGGTTTCTCTCTGTCCCTCTCTTTGTTTCCCCCTCCCCAGTCTCTCTAAAAGTCAATGGAGATATACCCTCAGGTGAGGCTTAACAAACCATTTTTTTAAATAAAGATTTCTCAATTTTCAAAATCTTTTCAGAGAACCAGCTTTTGGTTTCATTGCTTCTGTGTTGTTTTTATATTCTCTATTTTATTGCTCTCTGTTCTAATCTTTATTTCTTTTCTTTTGCTAGCTTTAGATTTACTTCGTTCTTTTTGTAGTTCTTTACGTTGTAAAGTAAGGTTGTTGATTTGATATATATTTTTTTAAATATACTTTTTATTGATTTCAGAGAGAGGAAAGGAGAGGGATGGAGAGATAGAAACATCAGTGATGAGAGAGAATCATCAATTGGCTGCCTCCTGCACGCCCCATACTGGGAATCGAGCCTGCAACTTGGGCATGTGACCAGGAATTGAACTGTGACTTCCTGGTTCATAGATTAATGCTCAACCACTGAGCCATGCCGGCCTTACATATGCCTTCTTTCTCCATTCCCTACCCCCCCATTGGCCCCTTCTAGAGCACCCCCACCCTGAGCCTTCACCACCCTATTGTCTGTGTCCATGGGTTATGCATATATGCATGCAAGTTCTTTGGTTGATATCTTCCCTCCTACCCACCCCTGTCTTCCCTCTGAGAAATGGAGCATTTAATCCATTTACATTTAAGATTATTATTGATAGGTACTTATTTATCGCCATTTAAATTCTTTATGCCTGCCCTAACTGGTTTGGCTGAGTGGACAGAGCGTCAGCCTGCGGACTGAAGGGTCCCGGGTTCAATTCCAGTCAAGGGCATGTACCTTGGTTGCGGGCATATCCCCAGTAGGGGGTGTGCAGCAGGCAGCTGATCGATGTTTCTCTCTCATCGATGTTTCTAACTCTCTATCCCTCTCCCTTCCTCTCTGTAAAACATCAATAACATATATTTTAAAAAATAATTCTTTGTGCCTGTTTCTCTATTCTTCTCATTACACCAGTCCTTTAGCATTTCTTGCTGTGCTGTTTTTTTGTTGTTTTTTTTTTAAATATATGTTATTGATTTTTTACAGAGAGGAAGGGAGAGGGATAGAGTTAGAAACATCGATGAGAGAGAAACATCGACCAGCCACCTCCTGCACACCTCCTACTGGGGATGTGCCCGCAACCAAGGTACATGCCCTTGACCGGAATCGAACCTGGGACCCTTCAGTCCGCAGGCTGATGCGCTATCCACTGAGCCAAACTGGTCTGGCTTGCTGTGCTGTTTTGATGGTGATAGGCTCCTTTAGCCTTTTTTTGGCTGGGAAGCTCTTTATTTCACCATCTATTTTGAATGATAGCCTTGCTGGGTATAGTAATCTTGGTTTCAGTTCCTTGCTTATTAATACCCTGAATGTTTCATGCCATTCCCTTCTGGCCTATAGAGTTTCTGATGAAGAAAATTAGCTGATAGCCTTATGGGAGCTTCTTTGTAAGTAACATTGCTTTTCTCTTGCTGCCTTTAAGATTCTTTTTTTTGTTTTTAATTTTTGGCATTTTAATTATGATGTGTCTGGGTGGGCCTGTTTGGGTTCTTGCTTGGGATTCTCTGTGCCTCCTGGACTTGTGTGACTTTTTCCTTTACCATTTTAGGGAAGTTTTTTGCCATTATTTCTTCAAATACCTTCTATCCCTTGCTCATTTTTTTCACCTTCTGGTACTCCTATGACAGTGGTTCTCAACCTTCTGGCCCTTTAAATACAGTTCCTCATGTTGTGACCCAACCATAAAATTATTTTCGTTGCTACTTCATAACTGTAATGTTGCTACTGTTATAAATTGTAATATAAATATCTGATATGCAGGATGGTCTTAGGCGACCCCTGTGAAAGGGTCGTTCGACCGTCAAAGGGGCCGCGACCCACAGGTTGAGAACCGCTGTCCTATGATGTGAATATAGTTACATTTCATATTGGCCCCCAGCTCCCTTAAGCTGTCCTCCGGTTTTTTAATTTTTTTTTTTTTTTTTTTTTTTTTTGGTTCTCTGATTGATTTTTTTCTACCCTGTCTTCTAATTCACTGATCTGATCCTTAGCTTCCCCTAATTTGCTGTGTATTACTTTCAATGTGTTCTTTATTAGTGCTATGTCATACTTCATTTTCATCTGGTCGTTTTTCATAGTTACTATATCTTTTCTCACGCTGTTGAGCATCCTTGCCATCATTATTCTGAACTCTATATCTGATAAATTTCTTACCTCCATTTCATTTAGTTCCTCTTCTGGAGAATTCTCTTGTTCTTTCACTTGGGGGTTATTTTTTTGTCTTCCCATTTTGGCTGCCTGTTTGGGTTTGTGTCTGTGTAGTAGGTAGATCTGTGAGAACTCCCAGTCTCTAGTGTAGGACAATGTCTTTGTACCCTGTTTGGAGCTGTCAGCAGTCCATAGTATGTGGCTCCCTCTGCTGGAGCTGGGTGCCTTTGGAAAGGACCAAGATATGCACCAAGGTCTGCTTTTCCTAGCCCCAGGTCCAGAATTAGATCAGGCAAAGACTCAAAGCCTCCAGGGACTCATCTCTGCCTGCATTCTGATTATTATCAGTCTTTTTTTTTTTTAAATATATTTTATTGATTTTTTACAGAGAAGAAGGGAGAGGGATAGAGAGTTAGAAACATCAATGAGAGAAGAGAGATCGATCAGCTGCCTCCTGCACACCCCCCAGTGGGGAGGTGCCCGCAACCAAGATACATGCCCTTGACCAGAATCGAACCTGGGACCCTTGAGTCCGCAGGCTGACGCTCTATCCACTGAGCCAAACCGGTTCGGCTATTATTAGTCTTGATTGGCCTCAGAGTAGAGTGAGAGGTTTTTCTACATCATGGGGCAGTTGCTCCCTCCCCACCGGGAAAACGCTACCTGAATGATAAAGGTCTGCTGGAGAGAAAGGTCTCTGCAGTGTGAGGGAATGACTCAGCACAGGAAACTGGGGCAGCTGCCTTCTGAGCTCAAATCCCAGAGCCCACAACCCTGGATTCTGCTCACACAGCTCTAGTCCACTCTACCCTCCCTCTGTCAGAGCCCAGTGTGCGTGGCTGCACACAAAATTTTGTGTTGGCCCTTTAAGAAGGTACCTGCATTTCCAGCCATCTCTCCTAGGCAGACAGCCACCCTGCTGCTTTTCACAGCCAGGTGCTGTGTAGGCACCTTTCTCAGTTCTCTGCTCCGGGCTGGTGGGCCCAGCTTGGGGTTTAGATCCCAGAGTTCTCAGTGGGAACCACCCACAGCTGAGACATCCCTCCGGAACTTCAGGTGCTGTCTGTGGCAGCTCAGCCAGCCCTGGGCACCTCTGCCCTTCCTGCCAGTCTCTGTGGTCCCACTTACCATCCATGGTTACCAGGGTTCTCTCCAGCGAGTCTTCAGCTGATTATTCAGGATGATTTTCTGTGTTTTAGTTGTTATTCCATTTTGGTCCTGGGAGCATGTCAGTGTAGCTTCCACTTACTCTGCTGCCATTTTGGAATCTCCGAGATCTTATTTTTCAATATAAGCTTTTGAAATGTAAGATTATAGCTGTAAAATTCCCTTTGAACTGCACCCTCTTTCAGATTCTCTCTCTGTCTTTGCTTTCAAGAGTTTGATCATGTGTCTCAGTGTGGGTCTCTGAGTTCATTAAGCTTCTTGGATGCTGATGTTTGTGTCTTTCATCAAATATGGGAAGTTTTGGGCTGTTATTTCCCCCTATATAATCTTTCTGCCCCTCCCTTCTCTCTCCTCTTTCTGGGAATTCCATCATATATATGTTGTTCCTTTTTTTATTATTATTATTATATTTTTTAATGTTTATTTTTATTTTTAGAGAGGAAGGAAGAGGGAGAGAGAGAGATAGAAACTTCAATGATGAGAGAGAATCATTGATCGGCTGCCTCCTGCACGCCTCACACTGGGGATCGAGCCTGAAACCTGGGCATTTGCCCTGACCGTGAATCAAACCGTGACCTCCTGGTTCATAGGTCGATGCTCAACCACTGAACGAACCATGCCGGCCAGACGATGTTGGTCCTCTTGATGGTGTTCCAGAGGTTTCTTAGACTCTATTCACTTTCTTGAATCTTTTTTCTTTCTGTTCCTCAGATTTGGTAATTTCCATGGTTCTATCATCAAGATCACTGCTTTATTTATTTATTTATTTATTTATTGCCTGTTCAAATCTTGAACAGAATCCCTCTCATGAAATTTTCATGTAAGCTGTCACACTTCTCATCTGCAGAATTTCTTTTTGGTTTGCTTTTTTGTTTTCTATCTCCTTATTGATTTTCTATTTTGTTCCTACACTGTGTTCTTGATTTTCTCTGTGTCTTTAGTTCTTTGAGGATCTTTCACATGGTTGTTTTGAAGTCTTCATCAGTGTTGATTTTTGTTGATTTATTGTTTTTCCTTTAAATGGTCCATACTTTCCTCTTTCTCTGTGTGCCCTCTGATTTTTTTTTTTTTAAACTGGATGTTTGAATGTAATAATGCGATAACTCTAGAAATCCAGTGTCTCTCCTTCCCTGGGGTGTGCTGTGGCTTTTAGTGGTTTCGTTATTGTGGGCTGTCTCTCTGACGGATCAGTCTGGGTGTAAAGCACAGTGCTGTCAGGTCTTTTCTCAGCCTCTACCTTTCTCTGGGCTTGTGTGGCGACTTTCTCAGTTCTCCTGTATATGTAGTTGCTTAAATGTCTGGCTCCCAGACTGAGGGGGGTGGGGGGCGTTGTGCAGTCCTTTAAATCCCATGGAAGTCGCTTCAACTTGAGGCTACAATTCCGTTGTCCTCTGGGTGGGAAGAGGAATTCCTGGTGCTTCCTACCGCCCCGTCTTCCTAGAATCCTCCAACTATGTTAAAACCCTTTCCTGCATAGCACTGTGTAAAGGTGATGCTTCCACGTGTAATCAACCAAATAAGGTATTTGATAGTTCCTCTTCTCTGTTCCACTCTTAAGTTTTGGGAGCCTGGCATACAGTTGGCACTCCCAGCTCGTGTTGGCTCACGCCCACCACTTTGCAGTACTTGGTAGCCACTGCGTTGGTCAGCACAGGCTAGATCACCTAGGGAGGGCTGGCGAGAAAGCAATGATAGGACAACAGTAATACTGTGGCTGCGTTTCCTGAGCACTTGCTTGTGGGCTGGGCCCCATTCCAGGTGCCTGGGGTCGTCCCCTCCAGGAGCTGAGGGGTGTGCTTGGCTGCTGGACACCCTGGTCTCTTGAGGCTCTTCAAGCCTCAGCACCCACCTGAGCTGTCACCTCTTGTCTTTGGGCAGATTCCAGGGGAGGCACCTGATGGCCCCTGTGACCTTTGGCAGGTACGGGGTTCCCAGCACAGGGAGAGGATGGGCGCCGAGAGGCTGGGGGTCATCTGGGGCTCTGTCCGCCAGGGCATGTGGCCTCTTTGAGAGGCCACAGTGTTGGCCACTCAGGGTTCTGCCCCTCCATGCTGCATCAGCGAACAGTGTCTTAAAGGGCCAGAGGGTAAACGTCAGCTTTGCAGACCAGACCATCTCTGTCTCAAACTCAGGGCATCTCAGTCAGTAACTGAACAGATATTCCAGTCAAACCATCTTTATAAAAGCAGATGGTTGCTATAAGTCATCGCTTGCCCGGTCCCTCCCTGCCCCTATCCTCCTGCCTATGATCCCCCTCATCTTCTCCTTGCCCCCCAGCTCTCCTGCTCCTGTCTCCCTTCTCTTTCCATAGCCACAGTAGCTTTCTCCTCCTAAGGCTCCATGCGGGATCCTCACCACCACAATCCCCAGCTTCGAGTGACAGGTGCCTTTTGCCCAAAGCCAGGAGTTTCATTTACTTGCAACTGCCCTGCAGCCCTTTGGGCCACACCCTGAGCTGCGCAACATTTATGTTCCTGACATCGAGCATCTGGGAGGCTTCCTGTGCCCAAGACCTCAACCGGGTGTTAGAATTCACTCACCCCAAAGCGGCAGCCCTGTCCCCCTTGCACGGCTCCGGGTTCAGGGCCGCGGACAAGGCTCCGAGCACAACTGCCCCAGTTCCATCCAGGCCTCCCTGTCCTGGGTCTCCTTCTTGCAACACGATCCCTCCCACACCAGCTCTTGCTCTCTGTTGCCCCTGTGGGCAGAGATTTTTGTCTGTCTTGGTCACTACCATGTCTCCAGGACGTGGGGCCAGGAGGGCTTGACAAATGTCCCTTGAGTAATTGAACAGATGAATGCAGGAGCAGCAAACCTTCCAAGCATTAGCTGCTTTTAGGGCTCAAGTGCCAAAAGCCTCCTCTTCCAGGAAGCCCTCCACAGTTGCCCCCTCCTTCTGGCCTGAAGAATGTCTGTGTCTGGGGACTGGCAAGGGAGGGTCCAGGCACTGAGGAGGCAGCCAGGGATGTTTACAGAGTTCAGTGAGTAACTGTCCATGCCAGGGAGGGCTTGTCAACCAACCATAAAACAGTGAGATCAGGCCTCCTGTTGAGGAGAAGCACTCAGGGAGGTGCACATAGAGCTGGGAGCCTGGTCCCAAGCCCTGAGACTCAGCCCCTTCCCAGGCCCAGAAGCTCATGACTGACGCCATCCTTCCTGCCCACAGGGTCAGCCAGCAGCCGGCCAGGTGGGCTGGAGGCCTCACCTGGCTCCCCTGTCTACCTTGACCTGGCCTACTTGCCCAGCGGGGGCAGCGTCTGCCTGTTGAACGAGGAGTTCTTTCGGCGGGTGCGCTCACTCTGCTATGTCATCAGCGGCCAGGACCAGCACAAGGAAGAGGGCATGCGGGCCGTCCTGGACGCACTGCTGGCCGGCAAGCAGCAGTGGGACCGTGACCTACAGGTGAGTGACCGCCCTACGGCCTTAGATGGTCTGGACACAGGGCGAGGTCAGTGCCTCCCAGTATGTTCCTGTTGAACCCACACAGGTGGGACTGGGGCTCAGAGATTCACCTGCATCCCCAAGGCCACAAGCAAAGGAGGCAGGCGCCCTCCCCATCTCTCAGGTTGCTGTTCCTGTCACATCCGTTTCCTCATTCCTCTGCTGCAACCTGACTGGGGACGCAGGGCAGGGCTGGTTTGGTCACCTCTCCTGAACCCCAGTTCTTAGCCTCCCCGCTGTCATGAGACTCGGCCAGGAGGAGCAGGTGGGGTGTGTGGCATCTACACAGTTGAGAAAGAGGACGGGGGTCATCCCCAAAGGAAGCCTTGAAACAGCATTGAAGGGTGGGGCAAGTTTGGGTAGAGGGAGAGCTTAGGTACCTGGCTGCCCACTCAGTATGTGAGTGTGAGACCCCTGACCTTGCACACAGCTTACAAAGCAGCCAGGAGGGAGAGAGTCTGGGTGAAGGGCACGACATGGGCAAAGGCCTGGAGGTGGGAGTAAGCCTCTTGTGTTCAAGGAGCTGCAGGGAGGCCCGGTGAGCCTAGATTGGGAGGCACAGAGAGGGGTTCACAGAGCCCTGGCCTGGTCTCCGGGTTGTAAGAGGGTCCCATGGGTGCTGTGGGATCAGAGGGACTTCAGGGACAGACTGGCCGCTGGGGAGGTGGAGCACATGTGGTCAGAGAAGGGCACCTCAGCTGCCCAGGGGCTGGGACACAAGAGCAGAGCACTCTCCCCTTCACTGCTCATCCATTTTTCCTGTCCACAGGTGACCCTGATCCCCACCTTCGACTCAATGGCCATGCACGAGTGGTATGAGGAGACACATGCCCAGCACCAGGCGCTAGGCATCACGGTGCTGGGCAGTAACAGCACAGTGTCCATGCAGGACGAGGCCTTCCCTGCCTGCAAGGTGGAGTTCTAGTCCTGCCTCACCCCTACACCTACCCCACCCCTCAGCCCAGATCTGCCACCGTCCTGAGAATCACTGCATCAGAAATAAACCAAGTGCCCCGCTCCACTGTGGCCTCAGTTCCTTCTGCCGACGGGAGACTTGGTGGCGCCTGGGACAGTCATCGCTACCATGTGGGTCCCCGGGTCAGGCACAGACGGGGCATGCCCCCCCAGTAATGCCTCCCCAGACCCAGTGGCACTCTGTTAACTGCAGCCCTCCAGCCCACCCTGGCCATTTTACAGACAAGGGAGGCAGCCGCTGGAGCCCTGCCATGGAGACCAATCATGGCCGAGGTGAGGTGTGCGCCCCAGTCTCTGCTCCAAAGCCATGAAACAAAAGCTGCCCTCTGTTCCTGGAGAAAATCGGTGCTTGTGCCTGGAGTCACAGCTGCAGGAAGGTCCTAAAGGAGAATCTGAATCCCAAAGGTGCAGACAGCAGCTTCTTGATGAGCCCCTGCCCTTGTCACTCATGTGCGGAAGCTCCTAGATAAAATCCTATATAATAAAAGACTAATATGCGAATTGTCCCCTTGACCCGGCATTCAACCAGGGAGTGGGGCCAGCCAGCCAACCGCCCACAGACCCCCTCTCCCCAGCTGACCCTGCCCCTGATCGCCCCCCCACCCCACCCTGATCAGGGCAGGGCCGGCTGGACCCAACCCGTGCATGAATTGATGCACCAGGCCTCTCTAGTTTTAGATAAGACATCATCTGTAACTAGAGGCCCGATGCACAAAGATTTGAGCAAGGATAGGCCTTCCTTCCCCTGGCTGCCAGCACTGCCTTCACTCCAGCCAGAGCCGCCTTCCACCTCTCACCTTGTCGCGTCAATTTGCATATTCCCTCCTTATTGGCTGTGGGCGCCACCATCTTTGTCGCAAAGTTATGGTCAATTTGCATATTCCATCTGTATTAGATAGGATGGTTGAATGGTGACTCAAAAAAACACGTCAGAATCCTGGCTCCTGATACCTGTGAATGTGACTGGATGTGAAAAACGGACTTTGCAGATGTAATTAAGTAAAGGATCTTGAGGTGAGATCGTCCTAGATTCGGGTCGTTCTAAAGCCAATGACAAGTGTCCTTATAAAGGACAGAGGGAGGCCCAGACCCAGCGGAGAAAACTGAGTGCAGGTGGAAGCAGAGACTGGAGTGACGCAGCCGTAAGCTGGGGACACCAGAGCCCCAGAAGCTGGGAGAGGTGAGGAGGACTCCTTCCCTGGAACCTCCTGAAGAAACCAGCCCCCCTCACATCTGTTTCTTTAAGCCCCCGGTTTGTGATACTTTGTAACAGCAGCCCAGGCATTTCTGCCTGAATCGCTGTGTGTGGTTGCGTATTTCATGGAACAGATTCCTTCTTCGGGCTGTCTCAGTGTCTCCGTTTGTTCAGGCTCCTATAACGATACCATGGATTGGGCAGTTTAAACAACAGACACAATTCTCATGGTCCGGAGGCTGGCGGTCAGATCAGGGAGCCAGCATAATGGGGTCCTGGCTTGCAGACAGTTGCCTCCTTGCTGTGTCCTCACATGGCAGAGGAGAGAGCAAATGCTCCTGGGCCCCTTATAAAGGCACTAATCCCATCACAAGGGCTCCACCCTCATGGCCTCATGGAACACTAGTGACCTCCCAAAGGCCCTCCCTCCTAACCATGTCATTGGGGATGTGGGCTACACCATAGGAATTTAGGGGGACACATCAGTCTACAGCAGTCAGGGATCAGAGTCAGGGCGAGTGGCAGGTGTTGACATCTCTACTTTGATTCTATTTTTATTTTAATAAGCTGGGGGGGCAGGAGGCATTTAGGCTCTGGCCCTGAATACGTGGTGGGTCTTTCCCTCCTCCCACATTTCTGACGTTGCTGTTTCTCATCACCCTCACTCAGCATCCCAACCTGACAACTTGCACCACCTCCAACATCGGGTGGCGAGACAGGAAGGGTCACATGGCTGTGAGTCGGGACCATCTCCTAAACCAGGGGTCCTCAAACTTTTTAAACGGGGCCAGTTCACTGTCCCTCAGACCGTTGGAGGGCCGGACTATAGTTTTAAAAAGAACTATGAACAAATTCCTATGCACTCAGCGGCGGCAGAAACACCCGGCCGGCCGCATGTAGCCCGCGGGCCTTAGTTTGAGGACCCCTGTCCTAAAGGCTTGCCCAGGAAGCATTTCATTGACTAAGGCAAATCACATGACTGCCTAATTCTGGAGCTGAGTGACACTAAGTCCTCCCTTGTACCTGGAAGGAGGAGAATCAGAAATGGTGGGGAAAATCATTTAGTAACCATTACCAAGCCCCCCTTCTCTCCCGCAAAGAGAGTTTTTTGCCCTGGCACTTTCTATAAAAAAAAAAAAAGCCAGGTAGATTTTTGGCATCATGGGCCATACAGTCTGTCCACACCACCCAGCTCTGCTGTTGTAACTGAACAGATGGATATGGCTGCATTCCAATAAAACTTTATTTACACCACAAGGCTGAGGCTGAGAGGTCCAGGGCATAGCTCTGGCCCTTTCCCATCTACATGCTAGAACAGCTTGCACCCTTCTGCATTCTCTCTCCCAATCTCTCCTGACAGCTGTCTGGCTCAGCCCCTGCAGGAGCAGCCAACTAAAAATATCCCTGCAGCAGTGAAGCACCTGAGGGTGCCGGGCCTGCGCAGGAGCCAGATGTGTGCTCTTGGCCCAGGCACCCACTGCACCGCCTGCCAACCGGCAGCCCCTCCCTGATACCCTACCCCTCAGCTGCCTGAGCCGAAACCACCCTCCTGGGGTTTCTCATGTTGCTTCAACATCCAGATCCCGCCTCCAGGCCTTTGCACTTCCCGTGTCCTCTGCTTGGAATGCCACCAGGCAGCCCGTCGTCATCCAGCAGACGCTGTCCTCACAGGCCACACAGTATGGAGAGGGGAGCCAGACACAGGAGATCACCACCCACAGGGGTGAGGTGGAGGGGTGGCAGTGCCCAGAGGAGGCCCCCATGCCGCCCAGGATAAGGATGCAAAGGATCTAGCCACATTAGGAGGAACGAGCAGGCTTGGGGAGGGACCCGCAGAGGCAGAGGAACTGAGAGGAGACTGGTGACACTGAAGGCCCAGAACAAGGGCAGCTGCTATGGGCCTGCAGCTGCCTGCATGCCCCACTGAGCAGTTGCAAGTTCCCCTTCTTGGGGCTGAGGGCGGGCCAAGCTGGGGAGCAGTGAGAAGACCAGGTTTGGGACTCACAGATTTGGAGGCACTGAGGAGGAGGGGAGGGCATGGGCTGGGGACCCAGGTCCCTAGTGGGGTGGGATTGAAGCACTTTTCTGGGAAGATGTGAGCTCTTGGGAGACAGTGAGGGAGAAGGGAGGAGAGGATTCTCCTGGGAAAAGCAGCACAATCACCTCTCATCTTCCAAGCCCCGCCTGCTAGGGCCCCTCTTCCAGGAAGCCCTCCCTGCTCTCTCATCCCACCTCCACCTCCACCCCCAGCCCAGGCACCCCTCTGGCTCTACCTGACCTACTCCTTTTTCAGTGCCGCCCTGTCCACCCTCTTGTGTTTCCTTCTAGTCCGGAGCCTGGATTGCTGCCGGGACAGGCACCTGCCTACACACAGCATGTAGCTTTACCTGCCTGGCACGTAGGTGCTCAGGAAGTGGTGGTTATATCCAGCTTGGCAACACTGCTGGGTGATCTGGTGAACGTTATTTAACCTCTCCGGGCACCCCGCCCCCATCTCAGAAATAAAAGCATTGGCCCGTGAACCTCCGGCTGAGGTGGTCTTGGGCTGTAGGGGTGTTGACGGGACCTCGAGTGTCCTCTGGCCAGCTTCGCTCCAGGCACCCCACATGGACCTGTCCTGCATCCTGTCCTCCTCGTCACCACAGAACCTGCTGGGATCCAAGATCAGGGCAGGTGAGAGCTTTGCCTCTAGTGCTCCTGGATCAAGTCAAGCTTCTGACACTCGGTGACTTCAGAGAGTATCCTCTTGTCCAGGAGCCAAGGTCTTGCCTGTGAAACAAGAGTTCTCTCCCTCTTCCCTACCTTCCCCTGGCCCAGGCTTCAGACCCCACCTGGCTGGTGTGGATGGTGCCAGGGCCCCCAAGGAGCGCCCCAGCATGTCGGGGGAGAGGGCTGAGCCTGACACAACACCCCAAGTCGGTCCTGGAGTGGGAGGGGGCGTCAGCTTCCAGATAGGATTTGAGAGCTAAGTTACCAGTCAGATGTGGAGCTGGGAGGAGAGCACTCCAGGCAGAGGGAACAGCAGGAGCCAAGGTCCTGGGGTGGGGCTGCTTTTGTTCAGACTGCAAAGAAGGGGCAAAGCTGGACTGCACAGGCACGCAGGGCTATGGGGAGGGGCTGGAGTCTTGACTGAGGGTACTGAGTAGTCAGGGGAGGTTTTTGAGCTGGAGAAGCAGATAAAGGGTTTCTATTAAAAAAACAACAAGTCCTAGCTGGTTTGGCTCAGTGGCTAGAGCATCGGCCTGTGAACTGCAGGGTCCCAGGTTCGATTCTGGTCAAGGGCACATGCCTGGGTTATGGGCTTGATCCCAGTGGGTGGCGTGCAGGATGCAGCCAATCAATGATTCTCTCTTATCATTGATGTTTCTATCTCTCCTTCTCCCTTCCTCTCTGAAATCAATAAAAATATATTTAAAACAACAACAACAATAAAACCCCGAGTCTTGGGGTTAACCTCCTAAAGCCACTCCCTGCACCTGGAATGGAACTATGAAGCAAATGGAGGGGGGAGGGGGGAAGAAGGTTTCTCATTGGAGACATCTACACGAACTCATGTTTAACTTTATTTTTTTAAAATATATTTTATTGAACCTTTACAGAGAGGAAGGGAGAGAAATAGAGAGTTAGAAACATCAATGAGAGAGAAACATCGATCAGCTGCCTCCTGCACATCTCCCACTGGGGACGTGCCCACAACCCAGGTACATGCCCTTGACCGGAATCGAACCTGGGACCTTTCAGTCCGCAGGCCGATGCTCCATCCACTGAGCCAAACCAGCTTCGGCTCAGGTTTAACTTTATATAGATGCAGGCAGTTACATATGGAAATACTTATAGATTTGTGTACACACACAGGTTAGCACACACACATGTATGTCCTTGCTCTGTTAGCTGAGCGGGCCTAGAAGCAGTGAGCTCTAGGGGCAGTGAGCACCCCTACTGCCCCAGTCTTGGTTCCTAGCACCATTCTCCAGGGAAAGGCACCAAGGCTGCTCCTCGGAGAAAAGGCGGATTCTCGGCTGGGGCTGGAAATAGAGGAGATGAGCTTGGAGCACCCTGTAGTGACAGTAAGGAAGGGCTAAGAGAAAAACACCAGGATACATGCGATAGGGACACGAGAGCCAACTGAACAAGCTCCCCATGGCCGAAGCTGGGACAGTTTGAGCAAGGAAATCAGTAAAGTAGTATTAGATTGTAACCCAACGTGTAAAATAAATATCCACGGGTCCATGGATTCACTGCATGAATAATTGGACAGATAGATAGAGGGGGGAGGAGAGAGATTTCCCAAGCAGAGGAATCCCAAATAATCTATGTGGATGCTCTGCCCTCAAGGGGAAGCAGGACCCCCCACCCCTGGGTGTGGGCTGTAAATAATTACTTCCTTCCAAGGGATACGGCACGGGAAGGGGGAAGAGAGAAGCTTTACAGAGGAGACACCTAACAGCACCGCCTCAACAAGGTGGTTGAGGTCAACATCACAGTGATAAGTCACGTTGATGGCATGCGCCCTGGTCTCAGTGTGATGAGACGAGCTCATCTCTTCACACCCGTTCTCCTCCCCACACGGATCACCCCAGTCCAACCATGAGAAAAACGCCACAAATCCCAATGGTGGCAATCATACAGTAATACATATCAATATCAAATCAACATGTACACCTTAAATTTGCACAATATTGTATGTCAAGTATATTTCAACATATTTAAATATGTTCTTATTGATTTTAGAGAGCAAGGAAAGGAGAGGGGGAGAGAGAGAGAGAAACATCAATGTAAGAGCAACATCCATCAATTGCCTCTTGTATGCACCCTGACCAGAGATCAAACTCACAACCTGGACATG
This sequence comes from Myotis myotis, assembly GCF_014108235.1. NCBI lineage: Eukaryota > Metazoa > Chordata > Mammalia > Chiroptera > Vespertilionidae > Myotis > Myotis myotis. The sequence continues at coordinate 86,300,345 of NW_023416368.1, forward strand.
TGCCTTAATTGGGAATTGAACCAGCAACTGGTACATGGAATGATGCTCAACCAACTGAGCAACACCAGCCAGGGCCAATCCTATATAATAAAACCCTAATATGCAAATGACCGAACAGCTGAATGACTGGTCGCTATGATGTGCACTGACCACCAGGGGACAGACGCTCAATGCAGGAGCTGCCCCTGGTGGTCAGTGCACTCCCACAGGGGGAACGCAGCTCAGCCAGAAGCTGGGCTCACGGCTGGCGAGCGCGGTGGTGGTGGTGGTGGGTGGCAGGGGCAGGAGCCTCTCCGGCCTCAGCAGCAGGGCTAAGGAGCAGTGAGCAGGTGAGCGGTAAGGAGCAAGGGGTCCCAGATTGCAAGAGGGCTCCCAGTCTGTGAGAGGGGGATTGGGCCTAAGTCAGCAGTTGGACATCCCCCAAAGTGTCCTGGACTGTGAGAGGGCACAGGCCGGGCTGAGGGACTCCCCCACTTCAGTGCACAAATTTTGTGCACTGGGCCTCTAAAATCAATAAAAAACATATTTAAATTAATAAATTCCCATTAATTTTTAGAGAGAGTGGGAGGGAGGGAGATGGAGGGAGAGAGAGAGAGAAACATCAATGTGAGAGACATTGATTTGGTTGCCTCCCGCACATGCCCTCTTCTTGTGTTTCCTGGGATTAAACTTGCAATCCAGGTACTAGACATGAAACCCAGACACGTGCCCCTGACCGGGAATCAAACCTGTGACCCTTCAGTTTTCGGACCTATGCGCTAACCACGGAGAACACCGGCCAGGACCCAATATATATGTGTTTAAATCAAAACTCCTGACCGGTTCTCAAAACTGTAAAGGTCATCAAAACCAAGGAAGTCTGAGAAACTGTCTCAGCCCAGAGGAGCTTCAGGAGACGCGGCAACTAACTGTCACATAGGATCCTGGGACAGCAGAAGGACATTAGTGAGAACAGGAAATCTGAGTAAACTATGGACTTTAGTTACCGTCTCAATGTTGGTTCAGTAATTGTGACAAATGTACTACATTAATGTAAGATGTTAGTAATAGGGAAACTGGGTGTGGGATACACAGGAACTTTCTATACCATCTTCACAATAATACTGTAGATTGAAAACTGCTCGAAACAAAACATTTAATTTTAAAAAAGATAGTTGCTATGGGGAACAGAGGTTGTCTGAGGCAGGGGTGGCGGCAACAAGAGGCCCAGGTAGGAAACGGAGGCAGCATCCAGCCTGGAGAGCACGGGGCCTGGACCGGGGCCACTCCGGGTACAGGAAAAGGGGCAAGTCCAGCGCTTCAGAGACACAGGGCCGGCAGGACCAATGTGGGTGATGAAGGGAGAAGACCCTCAGGGGCTCCAGGCCTCTGGGGCTGGTGGAGGAGCAGGCTGGGTTGGTACCAGGTGTGTGTGTGTGGGGGGGGGGGGGGGGGGCGGAGATCAGCAGGGTATTGAAGTGGAAGGTTGAATGGGGTACAGGGAGGCACTAAGTCTCATTTTGGGGGACCCAGATGAGAGGGGCAGGAGCCTTTCAGATCTGTGACATGACAGCATTCTCGGAGATAGTTTTCCCCACCCCTGGGGCCCACCCAGGGGCAGCCCTCAGAATGAGGATCAATAATGTCCCGCTCACAGGCTTGTGGGGGCATCGCATGAGCCCTGCTCAGTGCCTGGCACACAGCGGGAGCTCAAATAAATTGGTCGTCCCTTCCCCCTCCCACCGGGTCTCGGATGGGGCGACGCCTGTGGCTTTAAATTATGCAGATGACCTGCAGGTGGTGGAAGGGGTGGGGGAAGATGAAAGGAGCCTGACTCGTCCAATCAGAGCGCGGGCTGGCGGAGCTGGATGCCCACACGGCCCAATGGCTGGCTGCGTGGAGAGCCCGCCCTGCCTCCGGAGCCGGCGCGGCCTCGGGGTACTCTCGTGGCCACGCCCCGGAGGCGGAGCCACCCGGCGGCCCCGCTGCAGCGGCGGAGGGAGGGGCGGGGCGGGCTCGGGTGTCAGAGACCGAGCCGCAGGTGGCGGCGGGCGCGAGGCTCGGCCCGAGCTCGGAGGTGAGTGGGTTCCCACCCATGCCCCTGGCCCGCGCGGCCCCGCGAGCGCACGCACCGTGGCCCGCAGTCCCGGTGGCCACGGGGGCGCAAAGGTGCGGCGGGACTTGGAGGGATGGCGAGCAGGGATTCGGGGGGAGGCTGCAGGGTGGGCGCCCTGCCTCCCCCAGGTGATAATCAGGGCCCCACGGAGGGAGACATGGACCCCTGCCCTAATGCCCCGTCTCCTGGCTGAGAACCGGGGCGCACAGGGGAACAGCTATGATGCGAGACCCCTCCTCAAATCCCTTTATTCTAAGCCTGTATCTGGGTCTAGGTTCTGGGGCTGCAAAGATGGGGGCGCCGCCCCCCCTCCAGCCTGGGACCCAGGATAGCTGAAGTGGAGACCACCCCCAATTTCCCTCTTCCCAGCTGGGACCTGCAGACCCTCTGGGGACCGAGATAAGGAATCTCCTTCCCTTTTTCTCCGCTGGGAATCCCGATCCAGTCCTAGTGGAGGAACTGGGGGTCCTCTGGGCCCCTCCTGTAGATTGTCCTCTAGCGGCCCCTGCCACAAGGATGGGGTGGGGGGCTTTCCATTGGCATCCTCTTCATGGGCCCTCTTCGAGGTGGAATTCTGGGGAGTGGGTTGGTGTGGGGTGTCTTGCCTAGCCGGTCAGGCCTGGCCGGGAAGGGCCTGGAGTAGATAGACTTGGGAGTGGTCCCTGCCTTGGTGGGGGTTGGGCAGTGAGCATCTGTTCCTGGGTATTAAAATAAATCGAGGTAAATTGGGATCCTGCTGGAAGCTGACTGTGAGGGGGTGTGGAGGAGGGTGGGTGGCCCCTCCATCTGCCTCGGATCTTAGGAGTCATCTGCCAAGTCGCAGTGGGGACCAGGAGGCGGCTCTGGATGGACCTGTCTCTGGTGACCTTGGGCAAGTGGCAGCCCTTTCCTGAGCCCCAGTTTTCTCCTTTGAAAATGGGGCGGGGGGCTTCAGAGCCTGTATTCTATAAGTTCTGACGCCCCCCGCCCCCCATCTTTTGCCAGATCTTGATCCCACCCTTTTGCTTAAGATGTTGGTGGCTTGGGAGTGAGAGAGCAATGGGTTTGAAGACACATGTACCCCCACCCCTGACATGCCTTGCTGGCCTCTGAGCCTCAGTTTACTGCACTGTAAAATGGGTTGATGGTCACACTGTGACATTGCTGGAAGGGCTAGTCTGCCATGCAGTACATTATATCACCAGGCTGCAATCACTGGAACAGGAGCTCCACCACCCAGGTTTCACCAGCAGGACCGCCCAGGGCACACCCTGACCCACATACCATCACCCACACCAGGGGCAAGACAGTGCCTGGGCAGGATCCTGGGCAGGAGGAGGTGCCGGGCCTGCCTGTCCCCTTTCCTTGAAGTTCTGTGCCTGTATGGACATAGGGTTGAGCATTGGGCTGGGAGTCTGAGGCCCCCAGGTTCAAATCTGGTTCTTCTGTATGTGGCTTTGGCCCTCCTGCACCTCGGTGTGTTTTTCTGTGAAATGGGCTGAATCCCTCTTGGAAGATCAAAGGAGACTGTGGGAGGATGGGAGTGCTGTAAATATAGGCATGGTCATTATAATACTAATTGCGCTATTACCGATCATAAATGAGGTCACAGCTGACCAGGAGTGGAGAGAAGAGAAGGGAGTCTGCAAGGGTGTCGCCTGCTGTGGCTCCAGCCTGGAGTCAGGTGGAGTTGGGGGCTCAGTGTTTGCCCAAAAAGGTGATGAAGGGGGGCCATCAGTGGGGAGGACTGAAAAATTCCTGTGTGAGCTCAGATGCCCACTCAGTGGCCCAATCGCTGTGTAACATGGGCCTGTGCCTCAGTTTCCCCATTTGGGGTGATGGCCCGGGTGAGATACTGTCTCTGATGCGATTGTGGGAATGAAGCCGGAGTGTGTAAGTGGCCGCAGCTCTGATGGCCGAGTCTGCAGGGAGGAAGCCCGTAACAGCTGGCCATCGACACAGCATGGCCGCGAGGTGGACACAGAAAAGGAGAGAAAAACCCTGAACTGGCCCAACTGTGAGCAAACGCACTGAGGGGAGCAAAATGACAGATCCTGTTTCACAAAACTCAGGAAACCCAGAGAGGTCAGGGGCATCCCAAGGTCACCCAGCCGGAGGCCAGCAGCCAAAGTCTGACCTTCTTTGCTGACTGGGCTCCGACCTGGGCCCGGCCTCACACCAGGCCAGGCACCGAGCCCCAGGCTTGGGGGAGCTGGTGCTGGGAGGCAGGATTCATCTCCAGGAGGTGCCAGGGCTCATGTCAGACATCTCCAGGGAGGACTCTGTTCCCTGCTTCTAGCAGCCAGAAGCTGGGGGGCATCCCGGTCAGCTGACTACCTGCTGTTTGACCTTGGGCAAGTCCCTGCCTATCTCTGGGCTTTGCACGGGCATTACCGAGGCCAGGAGACCTGGGTTCCAGCAGATGCCGTGACCACCGTGTCTCTCTTGGGTGTATTACTTTCAGGGGCCCCTGAAGATGTTTTAACTTCTTTTAAAATCAGGAGGGGAAAAAATAAGCTGTGGGATCAAAGAAAACCTTTAAATATATGATATCAATATATTTGTCTTTATGCCAATGTAGCTGTAAAATACAGTACAAATTATTTTCTTTCTTTAAAAAAATTTTTTTTTTTTAATTTCAGAGAGGAAAGGAAAGGGAGAAAGAGATAGAAACATCAATGACGAGTGATAATCACTGATGGGCCGCCTCCTGCGTGACCCCTAGGGGTTGGGCCCACAACCTGGGCATGTGCCCTGACCGGGAATCGAACCATGATCGCCTGGTTCATAGGTGGATGCTCAATCACTGAGCCACGCTGGCTGGGCTGCATTATTTTCTGAATGGAGCCTGGGGCCCAGGGAGGCAAGGTTGCCCCAAGCCTGTGAAAGTCCTAATGAGACCCTGGGTTGAGTCTCTCTCAGCACTGCCATTCGTTAGCTGCGCAAGTTTGGACACGGGGGCTGCCCTCTCTGAGCCTCGATTTCTCCATCTCTGAGCAGGCGTCACTGGCCCACCTTGGGTTGGTGAGCTGTGGAATGCTTAGCCCAGGATCGGTACTCACTTTGTGGGTTCTGTTATTTCACAATCGTCATGATTACGATTTGTTGGTTAACAGCCCTCGGCTGAGGGCTGTAGATCCAGGGGCCTCCGTTTACCGATCTGTGGCCTGCTCTGGTCCAGAGAGGTCCCAGGGGTGCTGCTCTGGGAGGGGACGGTGAGGTGGCAGTTGGGCGGCGGGCGGGGCGGGTGCGCTTCCTGTCCCCCACACCCACGGCCTCGGCTTGGCGGAAGTGGCAGGGGCTGCGTGTGTCTGGTGCCTGCCCTGTCTGACTGGAGCCAAGCCCCCTGGCTGCGCTGTTGGGTGAGTCTGAGCCCTGCCGGAGGCCCCGCGGCCCCTCTTTGCCCCCCCTCAGGGACAGATAGGGTACCCCTCTGCCCCCTGGGTTTCAGAAACAGCGGGTGTCACTTCCTGGGCCTGGCCGAGCCTGCGGGCTGCCTGCTGTTACCGCTCTGGGTGCTGTGGTGGGGGGCCGGGCAGTAGCGTGGACGTGGAGGCCCAGGGCCACCCGTGAGGGTTCTGAACAGGAGCCCTTGGCAGACAGGCCACGGACAAAATCACCGTGACCTGGGGACAGCGAGTGACCGCTCTGTGCCTCGATTTCCTCCTATGTGGCGCTGGGATCGCTCCCCCACCCCGTGGGGTTGCGAAGGTTAAATGAACTGGGACCTGTGAGAGTTGAGCACAGCGCCACACACACACTGGCACTCACTGCAGCGGGGAGGAATCTAATCAGAGTTGGCAAAACAGTATCGCGACTTTTGGTTTCTGTGGAACTTGGGCCTGGTGGCTCCCGGGATCCTCGAAAACAGCACTCACGGACGTCTCTACCTGTGCCGTCCTGCGTGGTAGCTGCCGGCCTGTGTGGCTGCTGAGCCCTGGGAGCAAGGCTGGCACAGATGAGGGGATTCGTGTAAAACTTACTTAGTTTAAAATTAAGTGGCTAGCCCTGACCGGTGTGCTCAGTGGTTAAAGCGTTGGCCTGCACACCATAGGGCCTCGGGTTTGATCCTGGTCTGGAGCATATACCTGGGTTGTAGGTTCATCCCAGCCCGTTGGGGCATGTGCTAGAGGCAACCAATTCCTCGGGTAAGGATTAACAACAGCAACAACAAAAGTAATATGAAGTGGCTACAGCCCTGGCTGGTATGGCTCAGTTGGTTAGAGCATTGTCCTGTACACCAAAGGGTCGTAGGTTCGATTCCTGGCCAGGGCACATACCCAAGTGGGTCAGAGCACGTAATGCACGGGAGGCAACTGATCAATGTTTCTCTCTCACATCGGTGTTTCTCTCTCTCTCCCTCTCCGTCCCTCTCTCTCTAGAATCAATGAAAAACACATCCTCTGGTAAGGATTAAAAATAAAAAATAAAAAAAGCTGCTACATGAGGCTAGTGGTTCCTATGTCGGTCAGCCTAGCTCTAAGGGATTTAGAGATGCTCAGAGTCTAGATCATGGCCAGAAACTAAGAAATGAGATAGACATTTAAGGCTTTTCCTTTTAGGGATGTCAGCCTAGCGTGACAGGCTGGGTTCCTCAGGGGCTGCACTGGGCACTGAAGGTTCTCAAAAGTCCCAGTGTCACAAGGGTGGAGGTTGGGAATGTTTGTTGAATGAGTTGTGTGTGTGTGTGTGTGTGTGTGTGTGTGTGTGTGTGTGCCTGGACTCCTATTCATGCTTTAAAACCCCAGCACCTGCCCAACTGATGTGACTCAGGGGTTAAGCATTGACCTATAAAACAGGAGGTCATAGTTGGATTCTGGTCAAGGGCATATGCCCTGGTGGCGGACTTGGTCCCCAGGAAGGGACACGCAGGAGGCAGCCGATCAATGATTCTCATCATTGATGTTTCTATCTCTCTCTCCCTCTCCCTTCCTCTCTGAAATCAATAAAAATATATATGTTTTAAAAAAACCAACACCCGCCCTAGCTGGTTTGGCTCAGTGGATAGAGCGTTGGACTGCGGACCAAAGGGTCCCAGGTTCGATTCCGGTCAAGGGCACATGCCTGGATTGTGGGCTCTATCCCCAGTTGGGGGTGTGCAGGAGGCCGCTGATCAATGATTCTCTCTCATCATTGATGTTTCTATCTCTCTCTCCCTCTCCCTTCCTCTCTGAGATCAATAAAGATATATTAAAAAAAACAAACAAACCCAACACCCATGCCTCCCTTCTTCAGTCCAGGCTTCCCCAGTTCTTGTTCCTCCATTTGGCCCAGCGTGGCCCTGCAGGACCAGGTGTCTGTAACCAGTTCTGTTCCCCTAGACTGGGGGGCTCCTCGGGGAGCAGGCCCAGGGCTGAATCATCTCACAGATCCTGGTATTGTCCTGGCCATGTGGGCACATGGTGGGTGCTGGGTAAAGTCAAGGGGCTGGGGCTGGATGATAATGGATCAAGCTAAACTCACTTTCAAGATTAGGTAAACTGAGGTCCAGCAAGGGGCAGCCTTGTCCAAGGTCCTTGCTCCGTCCTTTCCTGGTAAGGCCCAGGGAGCTTTCCAGTCCTGCGGTCACCAGCCCTGTCTCTGTTGCCACTGTGCATGCTGGGCTCCCAGCTGCTGCTGAGCTGCCTTCGGAGTCATGAATTATGAATGGGGCAGCAGGCTCCAGTGACAAGCCCGGCCTGGAGAACATGCCAAGGACACCAACTGTCCCTCCGTCTGTCGCCAGGTGGCCTGACCCACCCCGTCTTCAGGGAGGCCTGGGTCCCCCAGCAAGACCCCATCTTGGCATTCTCCCTTGTTTTGCAGATGGGGAAACTGAGGCATAGAGCCGGACAGTGACTCAGATACCAGGTGAACACTGGCTTCCGGGGGTAGGGTTAGGACTCCTGGAGGCGCCAATAGCACCTGGGTGAGGGGTGAGCACTCCATTCCAGGAGCATGCGTGACATGGGGGCTGTTGTAGAGGGACTCAGGAGACCCCAAGGGACCCCAACACCCATGCTGCTAACCACAGCCCCAGTGTCCATTTCTCACCAAACCCTTTTCCCACAGGAGCTGCCCAGTGTGGAGCTGAGTGCTCAGGACTGGACTCGGTGGGCTCAGAGTGCGAATCTATCCATTCCTCACTGTGTGACTTGGGCAAGTGGCTTCCCCTCAGGGATGGGGCCTGTTCTCCCATCAATAAAATGGCCAAAGCCCAGCCAGTGTGGCTCAGGGGTTGAGCATCGACCCAGGAACCAAGAGGTCACTGGTTCAATTCCCAGTCAGGGTACATGTCCAGGCTGTAGACTCGATTCCCGGTAGGGGTGCATGCAGGAGGCAGCCGATCAATGATGTTCCTCTGATCAATATTTCTCTTTCTCTCTCCTCCCTTCCGCTTTTTCTAAAAATCTATTTTAAAGCATATTTAAGCCCTAACTGGTTTGGCTCAGTGTATAGAGCGTCAGCCTGTAGACTGAAAGGTCCCAGGTGTGATTCTGGTCAAGGGCATGTACCTTGGTTGCGGGCACATCCCCAGTAGGGAGTGTGCAGGAGGCAGCTGATCGATGTTTCTCTCTCATTGATGTTTATAACTCTCTATCCATCTCCTTTCCTCTCAGTAAAAAAAAAATCAATAAAATATATTTTTTTTAAAAAAAACATATTTAAAAATAAAATGGCCAAGAACTTTTCTCCCCAGTCTAGGGCTCATCCAATAACCTTCTCAACAGTGAACTCCTATTTGTGCTTAAGAACCCCAGTTCCCTTGCCCCTTCCTCTAGTCTAGGTTCCCCTAGCCCCTAGCCCTCTATCTAACCCCGCAGAACTTGGGGCATCTGTATCCAGCTTTGTCCTCCTAGACTGGGGCTACTTGGCCTAGGACTGAGTCATCTCAGGAGCCCTGGCATGCTCCCAGCTTTTGGTTCTTCCACTGTCTTCTCTCTCTCCTCCACAGAGAGGACAGTTGGAATATCTGTGACTTTGCAGCTCATACTTGCCTCTCTCTTCAGACAGGCCCTAGACAGGAGTCTGCAGGGGTCTCCACAGAAGGCATCAGGATGTCGTATTTTGGGGAGCATTTTTGGGTAAGTATGACCCACTCTTATTTTGGTGGGTTCTCCTAAAAGGGCTTTTATGGAGGTGAGGGGACCTGGCAACTTGTGGGCAGAATCTTGGGCAAGTGGAGAGTCTGTAAGGAACAGGAGTTAAAGGGAAGAGGCGGGCTGGGCTTGAATCTACACCCCCAGACCAAATGGGCCTTGTGACCTTGGGCAAGTCACAGCTTGAAAAACAGAGAGACTGAGGCTCAGAGTAGGACTCTTACCTGAGGTTGCCCAGTGAGAATGTGCAGGACCAGGGCTCAAACCCAGGGCTAGACAGAACTTCCAGGATCCAGCATTATTCCAGCCAGAGGATTTCCGTCTTTCCCATCCTGGAGAGTTGGGGGTGGGGGGCAGTTCATGGCCACCCCACCCATTTGCCCTCCAAGCTGGGGACTACTTACTGTGACCCAGGGGGCCAAGTGAGATGGACTTGTTTTCATTTATTCATTCATTCACACTCTCCATCCCGGCCACCAACATCGCACACCCAGCCAATTCCGGGGAATGCTTCCCCCCAAGAGACTCCACCCCAACTCTGACCCCTGGGAGCCCCCAGTCTGGAGGACACAGAGCCAGCCTGACACTTCCAGCCCTCTAGTACCTTGGAGGCACCCAGAGGAGGAGCCAGGACACAGAGCCATGTTTGCTGTGGGCTTTGAAGGCTGAGATTTTCCAGGCATTCCAGGCACGGGAACAGCCTGGACAAAAGCCCAGAGGTGTGACACTGGCTGGCTAGTAGAGGGCACAGGACTCCTCCTGCAGGGCCAGGCCGTGGGGAGCAACAGAGGAGGTGTGACCAGGGCAGAAAGCCCCTTCCCCAGTTGCTGGCCCTGAGCTAGCAGAGAGGAAGTCTGTTGCTAGGCAACTGGTTGCCCCTAGCAACTGGCCCTGCTCCCTTCCTTTCTCCCTCCCCAGTTGGGGCTCTTCTTACTGGCCTTGCTTTCTTAAAGGGGCCACACCCCCTTGCCACCTGTGGGGACCTGACCTGTCCCCCTCCCCAAAGGTCAGTCTCCAGATTTGCCTCTGAATAGCTGTGTGACCCCCATGGGGCTGCCTCTCTCTGAGACCCTGTTGGCAACTCTGTGTACGGGTACTGACCGGTTGAGGATCAGTCCTGTTGCCCACGCATTGGAACCCTGACAACGGCACCTACATTTATTTAACATTTCTTTTTAATTGCATGAGGCAGGCAGGCTCCCTGGAAAAAATCAGATCAGCAAAGAGAAAATAGAAGCCACCCCCGACCCCTCCCCCCCACCAAAAGATAGTCTCATGCACAGCGAATAAGCGCTCTGAGTGTGTGATTTGAAGTGGGCTCGGCTGGGAGCTCTTGGAAAGGTGACTTGGCCTCTTGGGGCCTCAGTTTCCCAATCTTTATTCCCAACGGGGGATGAAATGCCCCCTTCCTGGGACCCAGGAAAGGCTTCTGGGATGTCCGTTTTGTTAAATCTATTGTTTGTAGCGATGGCTCTTTGCGGGATGACACTGGGGCTCTGGCTGGCTGGCTGGAAGGAGGCTCCAGTCAGGGGAGATCAAGCCAGACAGGGATGCTGTAGCCCCCCTGGGCCAGAGCAGGGCTGGAGGCCTAGAGGGCACCAGGGAGCCATGGAGGGAGTGTGAGCCGGAAAGGGACATCATTAATCTGTGTTAGAAATACCCTCTGAGACAGCCCCTCCTCAGACGGACCCTCGGCTGCCAGCCCAGCCTGAGGGAGGCAGACACTGCTGGGGGCTTTGCCAGGTCTGGGAAATGGGCCAGCAGTTGGCTCCGAGTCAGCCCCAGATGCTGGCTTGGTCAGCGGTGCCTGGTGCAGCCTCACCCGGGGATCCCCTGGCCGGTGCTGGTGGGGCCGTTTGGGCTGTTTGCCGAGCACCCCTACCGGGCAGGGAGCCCTGTGTCCAGCTCTGTACTAACCTCATGTCACCAAAACTCTTGGCAGGTAGGTGCTGTCATTGTCCCCATTTGTCAGATGAGGAAACTGAGGCCCAGAGAGGCGAAGTCACTGGCCCAAAGTGAATCAGTGCCTAAAAGGAGCATTTGACTCATGAACCTTGAAAGTACAACTGTAGATGTGGAAAGAGAGGAAACAGATTCCTGGGGAGCTGGAGGGATCAACCGTGAACCTCAGGGAAGTGAGAGTTTGAGGAGGGTCTGAGAAGGTTCTGGAAGGAGGGAGGTCTGGCAGTGCTCCTTGAGAGGTGGAAGTATCGGATGGGTGGGAAAAATGTAGGCTGGTAGCCAGGTGGTGGACTGTGCAATGGCGGGAAGGTGTAGCAGGTCATCGCCTTGTCTGCTGTTTTGCGGGCGAGGCAGAGAGGAAGCTGAGAGATGCGTGTGGAAAGGCAATCCCAGGCCAAGGGCTTTGGACCACGGCAGCTGGTGGCTAACAGGGCGCCATCAATGGGTCTGAGCAGGGACTGAGAATTGGGCTTGAGCCTGTCCTGGGCCTGCCCCAGTCCTGGCTTCAGTTTCTCCATT